>NW_011499893.1:646107-732711 GCF_000495115.2 Populus euphratica
TTTCCCTACTCTACATCTGTCTCTTAATTAATGGCTCTGAAAACACAATTAAAAAAAGACCCTTTTTTTGACAAATGGGCCACTTTGTGTCATTCTTCATTGTTACACTTCTATAAAATTGTACGGAGATGTCAAATAAAAAAATAAAATAAAATCAGAATGACCTCACAGAGCAGGAAGTGAAATTTGGGCTGTCCTTTCAATAACCTAAAAATTGAATGGAGTACAGTCGACCAGAACTAAATTGGCTTGCTCTTTGGGGCAGTTTTGGAGGCACCATACTTCTATGTTATTAATAAAAAGAATAAATATAATGATTAAACCCTACAGTACTTTGTTGTTGGATAATGCTGTTTAGATTGCATCTGATTAACATTTTTAAATTTTGTATGTTTTTGGATTGTTTTGACGTGATATTGTTAAATATAATTTTTAAAAATAAAAAAAATATTATTTTAATATATTTTTAAATAAAAAATACTGTAAAAATTTATTACCTTTTAGCAAAAACAAAAACCAAAAAACATATATTTTTAAATTTTATCACGTTTCTTTTTTATGATGGATGGGGCTTTTAATATAATTTTTTTTTTATTTTTATGATGATAGTTTTAATGTTTTATATTAAAAATAACTTTTAAAAAAATTAAAAATTTATTTTAATATATTTTTAAATAAGAAATAACAACTACCATATTTATAAATACCGTCTATATATATCATATCTCCTTAAAAATTGTCACATTATTTTCATGATGGAGTGGTGCTTTCAATGCTGTCATGCAGCCACTATCAGTTTATCCATCGGAGAAGATCGATCCGATCCATCGAGTTGACTCCGACCATCATATCTTTTAGCTAACCTTTGTACGTCCCATGCATGAATAATAAAACATCGTATAGCACATCAGCATATGACATGTTCGTTGTTCTGTGTTGGTACCATCATTCTTACACAGTCTCATGTGAATGGGGCCCTAGTTCCTGGCTCCTGTGGTACAAAGAACTCATGGCCTCACCAATGGGGTCCCTTGATTGTTGGCTAATCAAAATCGTCGAGAAGACCAAAAAGATTGGTGGAGGGAGCTTCGTATGATGGCCAATAATTAATGTGACTAATGGGTAAGACCATTAACCATTTTTACAGAGAGCTTGATGGTTCGAAGGATATGTTTCCTAGTTATTGTCAAGGAACCCATGTTGTCTTCTTCAGGACTGCAAGGTAAGAGACCGCCTTGAGAATTTTCAATTACAAGTAATTTGCTGCCTGTAAAAAAAGTTGTTAAATCGAATGATCTGGTCTAGTTTAAGCTCGAGTCAAGAAGTAAATAAGTTAATTGTAATAATTTAAAATTTAAATTGATCATTCGGGTTTAATTAGATGAACTCTCTCATCTTATTTTTGCAAACCTAGTTTGGAGTAGGGTTTAAAACCTAAGTTTGGCAGGTTACTAAGTTCACTGGCTAGGAAGTTTCCCTTTGATTACATAATTTAACAAATGACCACCATGACGTTTCACTCGTTTCTTCTTCTTCTTCTTCTTTGTAATAGTTTGCTAGTGATCTCAAAGTGTAAAGTCATGGCATTCCATCGTTTGAAGGGGAGGGTGGGCTCCATGCATGTGTGAATCGTAACCATCATAAAAGCAGGTGTGATTTTTCACGGGAAGATAAAATCCACACACACATTCCTTAATCGATAAAAATCCTAAAATATATTAGCATTTCGTGTTGTTAATTAAGGTAATGTTTCGAAACACTCTTGTTGAAAGCATTGTGAAATTAAGTTATATGATATATTTTTGTAGTTTTCTAAGATTTGTTGCTTAAATATCATTAATCAAATAATGACTTGTTATTTTAATTTATGCTCAGAAAATAACTAGTGATATACAATTAATTATTATTTAGATTTATTTTTAAATAAAAAGATAGTTAAAGGTAGAAGAGAGATTAAATCAATAACCCGCAAGGAGCAACAAAAATATTTCAATATTTTTTGTCTTTTAACTATTTCCTAGAATATTTTATCTTCAAATTTGCAATACAACAGAAAACCTCAGCTACAAATTCAAGTAATAGATAGTTAGTATATTTCACTTTAATTTATTTTCTATATTTTATATCATATCAGTGCTACTTATACGTACATTTGATTCTTTATACCCTCACATATTAAATTATTATTACCATGGATTGATTTATAATCCACAACATTTCACTGTTTCTTCTTTTTTTCTTTTTTCTTTTTTTCCTAGGGGCTTTAATCTAGGAATTATTTAATTTTTTATATCAGGTTTGAAAGATCTCCGTTCAACTTAGATTTAGGATTAACCCATCTCATTTTTTTACCAAACCTGGTTCTCCAAATCAACTGGGTTTCGGGTCCTGTATCAACCTGGCCCGGTTTCTTAAGGATTGCTCTAATCTTTTGCTCGTGCGATTTGAGTGATTCTTGTGTTGGAATCGGTGGATAATTGTGTTCCTAATCATTGTGAGTTATTGAAGAAGAAGAAGAAGAAGAGTAGTTGTAAATGAAGTGGTTGGTCTCCTATCTACCAATTCATTATCAGCTGAAGGCAGATCTCCACATAGAATTGCACATGCTAAGTTGTTGACCCTCTGCATTTGTTCATCGCTTTTTTTAAGTCCTTAAAATGTGTTTAGTTTGATAATTAAGAAGATTATGAAACATAAACCATCCATCACCGGGTCCTAGCTATTTTTGAGATGCCATTACAGCTCGTCATACATGATAATTAATAAATATTAAATGCATGAAGATGAATGTCTAGTTACCCAAACAAAGAAGAAGAATGAGAGTGCTACTTGTTTACAAAGTAGTTACTAAACCAGGCCATGTGATAAGTTAGGTGTGTTAATTAGAGTTAATCTGAATTAATTAGAATGATATTAATTTAATTTAAAAAACAAAAAAAATTATTTTAAAATAAAAAATTAATTTTTAATCAAATTATAAACTGGCTTATCGGGTTAATTTGTAGTTTTAATTAGGTAAACTCTGCGGAATCAAATTTAATAACATTATTTATATCTAAAAATACTGTTGTTTTATTTTACAAAAAATCTTATTTATGGCATGAGTGAACCTTATTATTGAATTCTCAAAATTAGTTCGTGAAACTTGTATCACAGAAAGGCTTGCTATGAGATGAATGGGTCTTATTATATTGTTCTCAAGATTAGGTGCTGAGGCTTAAGGAAAATCTGGGTATATTTTAACAACATTAATAAGAGCAGAAAATCGATATTGAGAGATGGAAGGATCTTGGAACTTTCATTTCAAACCATCCTTGAAGTGTTAAATCACTCTGATTTGATGGGAGAAGGAAAGAGAGAGAGAGCAGATACCATTGTCGATGGAAGGGGCTTGCAGGATTCCAAGTTATACCTAAATAAATAATAATTAGTTGCCAATATCAATTCCTAATTGTGATTAGTTTTGTACCTTCAACCTCAAACATCTCAACATGAATGCACGAAAAAAATGAGGCAATTATAATCTAGGGTTTGTTGCCCTAGAGCCTAGTGGCATTTGACAACCAGGCAGCTCAATGAAAAAGGACGTACATGCAATTTTGTATTCTTGAGTCAATGTTGAAGCACTACATGTTTGCACGATATTATCTATGCACATTAATATATGGTAATATATATAAGGCAAGATTATAAAATGCAACCTGGTTTATGACTCAATACAATGACTAGATCATGGGTCGGATTAAATGATTTAGTTTACATTAATTTTAAATAATATTATTTCAAGATTGTTTTTAAGAAAAAATTAAAATCACGTTCTTTATAAATTTTTAACCGGGCCATCTCTCTCGGTTTATTTTTAAATTCAGCCCGGGCTAAAGATGAAGTTGACAATTCACCAGGTTGACCTAGTGATACCGTTTGATTTATCAGCACTGGGATCGAGTTTGAATAGTGTTTGATGCGAACCAGTGAAGCTGCCGTTATGGAAAGAACATGGAAGAGTCAACAGGACATTCTGGTGGAAGTGCAAGAATCAGCCATGGAGTTTGAGTTGTCTTAGAGGGGACAAGATAAGATATGGCAAGGATTAATAACGACGCATGTCCATGCATGCATGGAACTCCTTTGAAACTTCATTAATTAATGTGAGATGCAGAATGATTAATTAGATAATTAACTGGAATTATAATGCAACAAAACCTTCAAGGGATGCATATATATATACATATATATATATATATAGCGAACCCAGTAATTAATACAGTAATCATTATACGTTGTTCTCTTGGCCAGATTCAGTTGTCTTCTGTTTGTGTGCCAAGAACATGAGTGGGAGCATATGTTGACAAGAATGTTCTTAATCTCCTTCCCCTTCTTCATTCATCCACTAGTTTAGCACTTGAAAACTATGTGGGATTTAATTTAAATATGTAAGCAAGCCGGAAATCTCCCCGGGAGGCAACAATGAGTCAAAAAAAAAAAAAAGTTAGCTGGTTTAGGTCAACTCGGCTTTTCTACCAAGTCGACCAAATTCTTTTCTTTTTCTATTTTTTTCAACCTCTATTGGTCTACATCTCGGGCCGGCAAAGTCTGGGTCAACCCATAGGCCATCTAGATTTTACAAATATGTTTTACAAACATATTGAAATGTGTAGAGCAACTTATTTTCATGAAGATTTAGATGGAATTTGCTTCCTATGTATCCCACTACAAAAACCAGCTCGGAAGCATAGACAAATATGTAGCCTTCTTGTAGTAAATTAACACTTGGTTGATTTCTTAGCTGGCCTTTGAAGGAACATATCAACCAAAATGGCTATCTTGAATTCTGGGCGGTTGGGATCTACTAAAGACACCATAGCATCAATAAGGCAATGTGTACAGCCCAGCAAAATCATTGTACCAAGAATTAGGTCATCAACAGATGTTAAGAAGGGAGGTACAGAAACATCAAATCCATGTCCACCCTGTCTATAGCTACAGAACCTGAGGTGACCATGCATGTTTCAAAACGGCATTCAATGTGGACTGAACTCATTATCACAGTTATCATCTTACATTGTACTGTTCTGTTCCCTGCGAAGTATGATTTTGATTCTTAAGTTGTGTCTAAATTTCTGAGACGCTGAACTGTACCAAGATTTTCAGTTGGAGTCTTAAAACTAAAACTTTTTTCAATTTAGCATCCAGGGTTTTATACATTATTCAACCGTGTTCTATCATCGATATCCATTAATGTAAGTTTTGTCTAAAGGGTATAGTTATGCAATAAAATGATGTATTCTTGAAGAAATTTTGATCTTCTTTTATTTGAAATTGGAGACGATTTTAGATGAGTGACCCAAGTATAGAGTTCTAAACAAATAAGGGATGTAATTGAGAAAATCTTTATCTGTCAACTATATCAAAAGAACGAAGAGAGGGGGGGCTAATTTGAGGATTCCCTCGTATCGTCTAATCCCGTTTTATGGTTTTATATGAAACAAGTGCCCTTGAAATCATTCAGATTGCATTTGACATGAGATTGGAAAATTTTAAAAGAGAAATGTTGAGGGAAGAATAGCGAAATAGTGCTATGCACAACTTGTCTTGTGAAAACAAAATTCAAAGTCAAACTGACAACAAAAAATGGTTCTCTGCATTTTGGACATTTGGGATGTCCTTCGGACACCATAGATGAGATGAGGCAATGTCAAAACCAATGAAGGTACCTCAATCATGTCACGACTGTCAATTGAGTTCATATCCATCGACATGCAGGAACGTTAGCTTGATAATGATGAAGAAATTTCAACTTGATTTGATGGTTCATCGTGTGGGTGCAATCCTGACAGTGAGAGTCTAGGGCAAAAATCAAGATTTGTATTCTTTTCTTCTTGTGCTATTATTGGAAAGCGTCCCTCACTCAGCGGATAGCAATCACTTCAAGAGTTATACACTCGTATGTCTTCATTGCTCTAATTTTTCGTAAAAAGTAAAATTGATGTCTTTCATTATTTAACTTTGGTTTAGTCTCACTGAAAGGAGTCAAAATGAAGTCAGTTTGAAGTTAGATAAACCTTGTGCCTAGTTGAGAATTCTCAACGCCATAAATGCATGAAGCATAATTTTAGTCCTCTGACTTGAGAGAACGTAGAAAATATTTTGAGATGTATCATGACCATATGTGAATGGTACATTTTCAATAGCTTGGTTCACTCATTTGAGTGTCATACAGCTTTTGACTCTGAAACTGGTTTAAACCCATAATCTCTGTTTGAAATCCTTGTTCTCATCATGATCATCAACGTCATCGTCGCTATCTCCATCATTCACACCAGCCAAAAACATGTTATTATCACCACCATTACTGGGTTCATCATCAATATCTGATTCATAGTTTGCCTCGGGAGAGTGATGCGCATTCCAATCAGGAGGGAAGGTCTTCTGTAAAGCTTCTGTGAGCTCTCCTCCTGTTCCTTCGATCTTGCGTAAACATTTGGACCAGTAAACTGCAGTCCCCATATCTACAGTCAACTCAGATTCTATCATTTCTCTGCAAATGGACAGAACCCCAGAGTAAATGTATGCTTCAGCAACAGTAGCCCTTGACAACAATGATGTCATTAAGCAATGGTACACAGCTTTATCAGGCTTTAATCCAGCCAACTTCATCTCTTCAAAGCAGCGCAATGCTTTTTCTGGAAGAGAAGCACATGCCCACCCATGAATCAATGTAGTGTACGTTTTCACATTTGGCTTCACTCCTAAAGCCTCCATTTCTTGTATTGTTTTTGTTGCTCTCTGAAAAATATGGTTTGCTCAATCAAATTAGGAACAGCAATTAAAAAAATAAATAAATAAAGCTTGCATTTAAAATTTTAGACAAATGAATTGATTTAAGCATTTTGTTTCCTGGTTTTGTTTAAAAGCAGAAGTTGCACCTGATATTATTATGCCCGGTTGGAAAATGAGAAACTGAAGCAAAAACTTCCAGCGCCAGTGTCTTAAACACATATCGCCATCCAAGACTAGAAAGCTAAAATTCATCCTATATTACAAACCTAAGTAAAACATGAAGGACCAAATTGCTGAATTAACACCTTACTGAAATTTTCTTCTGTTCAAGTCTAAGCAATGCTTTAACTTGGAAGAAAAAATCATAAACTAGATCGAGATTGTTTGGGAGTGTGGTTGCGGTTGTTTTTCATGCTAAAATGCAACAAAATAATTTTTTATTTTAAAAAAATTATTTTTGAGATCAGTGCATCGAAACAATTCAAAACATAAAAAAAAAAAAAAAAATTAGCAAAAAAATGAATTTTTTGGAAACGCTCCCGAAATCCTATGAACTTGTGTTGATCAGATTGTCCATACAAGGGCTACAGCAATTTACAATGCAATGCTTGTTATCACCATTCAAGTTCAGAATGCATTGAGTGTGCCCCTTACTAACAGCATTGAAAGAAAAAAAAAGGACTAGTTACTGATCAGCAAAGCATACCAGCATATCTCCAGCCTTGCAACAAGCATTTATAAAGGATGTATATGTATGAATATCAGGTTGAACCCCTTCTTGCTTCATTTGCTGCATAAGGTCAGCAGCCTCCCAAACATCACCTCTTCGAGCCCATCTAAATCAGAAAAACAATTGAATCAAGATATTGGAAATAAATGCTGATAACATATCTAACCAAGGAAACAGAGGAGATCAGAGGATATTTTGAGAACACATTAATTGCAATGATATTTAAGAGACTGGAAGTTCTCTTAAAACACAAATTCATGAGTTATAGACAGTAATCCATACCCATCGATTAATATGTTATAGACAAAGGTGTTTCTTGGAATATTTTGAGCACTCATCTCTCTTGTAACTGCTAAAGCACTTTGCATCCTGCCTGACTTGCAACATGCCTTGAGCAATGCCTCATATGTAAACACATCAAGTTCTAGTCCTTCATTTCTTAATTTGGTAAAATACTCAAAGGCCTTTCCAGTATCACCTAATGCTGCATAGCCATTCATGATTGTCGTGTATGTATGTTCATCTGGACTTACACCTGCCAATGCCATCTCATCCAATATTTCAACAGCCTTCTCCATCTGCAAGATACTCAAGATGAACATGTTTGTATCAAACAAGAAGATAATGCATTACTGAATATAAGCTTCCAGTGCAGATAGAAACGAATTAGTGAAAAGGCAAAGTGAATCATTAATATCAGAAGACAGCATTCATAAAAGGATAAACACAATTCAATTTTCATAACTGCCGATACACATGTACCAAAATGGAACTTCACTAAGCATCTCAAGAAGTGACTTAAGTCGATCACATAACTGAGGGATATGAAGGGAACAATGGTTCACTAAACTGGAAAAGAGGTTAAATTTTTCAACCAAGTACATGGGGGTGTAAGAGTCACTTGCACAGATAGATATAGTAAATTATTATTTACAGTGTTGTTCATGCAAGCAGACCTTTGAAATTTTATACGTACCTTAAGGTGAAGGAAAAGTTACACATATTTAGGAAGTCTTTGAGAAACTTCCATCAATATTACAGACAATGACTGCTTTCCTAACAAATCAGCAACATTGAAAAAAAGGCCATGCTAAAATACTTATACAGTACACATCATGACATCTACTAAAAGCTTTTTTTCACAAACTAGTCTATTTATCAAAATTTGAATCTGGTATGTCCAGGTTCCAAAACTAAGTTATATCATATGCGTAGTTTACCTGACGCTTCTCAACAAGGCCGAGAACCAAAGCATTGAAGGTGTGCACAGTTGGAATACACCCACTCCGCCTCATCATATCAAAAATTTCTAGGGCCCTCCTCATTTCCCCAGCTCTTGCAAATCCATGTATAATGGGCATAAATGTACGTGAAGTAGGCCGATGTCTTTCCTTCTGCATTTCCTTCACCATATGGATGGCACGATCCATATTTCCCATTCCACAGAATGCTTTGATAATGTTATTATAGAGAACCACATCAGGTTTCAAACCAGCTTTGATAACATCTTCAAAAACTGTAAATGCATTGGTCCAATCCTTTAATTTCAAGAACCCATTGATCAACATGGAATACGTCTTCATGTTATGCTTTATGCCAGCTGATTCCATCATTTTGCTAACCTCCAGGGCTTTAGAAACTTTACCCATCTGAAAAGGAGGTTTGAATGTAATGTTTGATCATCAATTAAAAAGAAGACTAGAGATACCAACTTGAATACAAAACATGAGTAAGGAACAACTATACATCCAACAAAATACAGAACTCAAACAGAAATATTCATTGAATAAAAATGAAGAGGGGCACAATGCGTACTTCCATAAAGCATAAAGATTAAAAAAATTTGAACAGAAGAGCACAACATAACATGAATGATCAAAATCCTCATGAAGCAGGAAGATTCCGCTCCCTCGTGTAAAATTCTCGACCTTCTCTCAAGCTTTCTGAAACTCAAATTGGCGCAGGAATGACATTTTGGTGCCAAACTTTCAGAAGATTCCAGTTAAAATGAACTGGATCCCAGCATTCTTAGCACTGAAGTCACAAGCCTTAACAACAAACAAATTCCACTGCATCCTCCTTAATGGTCATTCTTCTAGGATACTCAAACAAAGAAATATTATGTTTCTGGAAGACAACCTGATGCCCAATTCTCCGAAGTAATTTAGACATTCAAAAGGACTGGATCCCAGTTTTCTTAGCACTAAAGCCTTAAGCCCTCACAACAAACAATTCCGCCTGCCATCCTCCAACATGATCCCTCAGTAAAGGACACTGTCTAATTATCCCACTCTTTCAAGGCACAACTCCAAGAGAAGGTCAAAACAAATGATTGGAGGCATCTAAAAGATCTCTTTTTAACTTATCACAGTTTTATACTTTTCATGGACTCCAGGATCTGAGTTCATTCTTCCAATTTATGTTTTACATTATCCTTGTGCAGCGAATTATGAATCAATTTGATTTAAGTAATGACATGCTTAGCTCCACACAGTTTTGTCCAAAATGTTTATATAGTAACATCTTGAGCTAGGGCTGTTCGTTCCTTAAATCACAAGCATTCCTGGTGTCAAGTTGCTTCACTAGGCTAGTGAGTAAGGGAGCTTTAAAATAGAATAAGATACAAGAATTTTAGAATGAAAGGTAAAATGACAAAAGGCTTACCTTGGTGTACATATTGATGAGACATCCATAGCTAATAACTGAAGGAGCAAATCCACATTCCTACAACATGCATATAGTGATTTAGCATGAAGGGACGATATAAGATACGAATTATCATATAATTCATGTAAATTCTTCATGAAAGAGTATAAAAGGCAAAGGTGAAGCTTTGCAATTACATGTTATGAAAAAATGCATGTTGCTCTATCTAACCTCAAATGATTTTGGCATTCGAGAGCAAGAGGACACAGAACACACCTCCAATGCAAACAAAACTTACAAAACTAAAGCACACACATAAGCACCTTGCATGTAATAAGCTCTACGACATTATCGTTTTGTTACCTTAAGCCTTTTGAATACAATCAGACATTTTTCTTCATTTCCAATCATAGTGTAACCATCCATCATGGTATGATATATGTCAATAGGAGCATCTATACCTTCTTCTTCCATCTCCCTCACCAAAGATTCAGCTCGATCCATATTGCATGACTGACTGTAATTGATGGATGAGTGAAGATATTGTGAGTTTATGAAAGCACCTCATAAACTTGGAAAAGATTTTAACAGAGACTATAGAGTATAATGTGTAGAGAACATGAACAGAATCAACAGATACAAATTTTATCATGCAACCTAATTCAATAAGCATCCAAGGATCCATTTAACACGTACC
The DNA here is from genome assembly GCF_000495115.2 of Populus euphratica. NCBI lineage: Eukaryota > Viridiplantae > Streptophyta > Magnoliopsida > Malpighiales > Salicaceae > Populus > Populus euphratica. The sequence continues at coordinate 656,961 of NW_011499893.1, forward strand.
AGAGACCTACACAGGATCCTCAGATATGGTCCTAGCCTTCAACAATTTAATAAAGTTGGCACCCCAAAGACTTGGGGCCCAATAATTGCACTTGGCAGTAGGAGAATTGATGATGCACCAAACAATAGCCCCTAAAATGATCACTATTATATGAGTACATACATACAAACCTGTACACTAAATCATACATATTTGACCTCACATTTATTGCCAAGGAACTATTCAGCATCAACATGATATAGTGTTCAGCATATTTAAGTGATCAGTGTGTGTGTGCGTGCGCGTGTGTGTGTAATGAAAAGAAATCAATATAGACTTGAATTTCAAACATAATACTGACCAATAAGCATATATAATGCTCCCATAAATGATTGCATTCAAATTTGTATGCCTCTCTTTGGCCTCCTTGAACCAGTGCTCTGCAGCTCTTCAAAATCAACGTTTAAGTTATTATTAGCATGGGGAGGAACTCCTGAAACAAAAACCAAAGTTGCAATGTTTTGCTATATAGAAAATCAAGACTTGAACACAACTGAACAAGTTGCAATTGCTGAAGTTTGAAGCATAAATCATCAAAGCTTTTGTATGTTGATCAAGTCATAAAAACCTGCAGTTACTTTAGTTTAAAGAATAAGCCACTGCACAACTAAGAAATATAAACACATAAAACCAAAGGCTTGAGAACAAGGTGAGAATAAAAAGAGGCTTCAAAAGGATAATCTCCAAAAGCAAAGTTAATGAAACAGATATGTTCTTCAAGAAAAGGTACTAAAGGTAATATGTACTTACTCAGCATTGCCAATTTTGGCAAATCCTCCAACAACTATACTATATGTCACCAGACTCATTTCAACACCCTCTTCCTTCATTTTCCTAACACAAGACAGTGCTTCTTCCATGTCTCTACCAACTGCATAAGCGTGAATAAGGCTGCATGAAATAAATAACTTTAATGAAAATAGAAGAAAATTAAATTACATAACAATTAACCTCTAAAACTATGAAGGACCAAGTTCCTGTTAATTGAACAAAAATTACATTTGGGAAGCAACCTTCAACAGACATTGCCAAATTACCCAAAAAATGAATAACACATGAATGAAGAAAAAACACATAACTAAGGTATGAAATTCAACGCTGAAAGCCCTACAATCTCGTTTGGATAGGCTATACTTGGAGTTAAATATTTTTCAGAACGACTGCATCCTAAACAGAATTTGCCACCAGACACATTGCTTGCGTAATATGTATGTACTGAAGACAATTTGGATGGATGACCAGTATTTCAACAGATGAAGAAGCTTATAAAGAAGTTATTCAACTTAAATCACAAATAAGCAAGACTAGTGATGTGTTATCAAAGATTTTACCTTGTATAGACATGTGAACTCGGATATATTCCCCTTGCACGCATGCTCTCAAAAGTTTGTCTTGCACGATGCATATCCCCTCGCCTCGCATAGTAACCCACCATTAATCCAAACTCCCTTCTAGCAGGCTAATAAAAACGATGGGAAAAAAGAGGAAATTGCTAATGACTAAGTAAGAGCTATCATAACTTCTTAAATATAAAAGGTCACCCATGATATGACCATGCAACATTTTCCCATCACTTAGAAGCAATATGCATAACGAATCAAGCCATTACGCACAAATCATCCCCTTAAAAGTTAACGATTATCCACTTAGACCACGGTTAGCATAATCTGCACAAGTCGTGGCTATATATATCTATGGCCAGACACAGATTAATATGGAATTCATTATTTCCTACTGTTGACGACCTGAATCTTACAAGTCGTCCACATTTTTTCTACTTAGTCAACTTAAAACTACAAGCCTAACAATAAGAGTGTCTGAAACCTTTTACCTTCTTAATCCTTTCGAAAGCACTAACAACTGCCTGCCAATTCTCCGGTTGCGTGTCTAAAACCCTCCGAAAAGCCTTTGTAGACCCTTCTCTTTCTTCGTGCCATTTAGACCTATAGTCACCCTCATCCTCTCCATCAACCCAATTCTTCCTTTCCTCAGCTTTCGCCTTCAATCTTCTCCCATCATCCAATTTCACAGTCAAAACCCTCCCATGAAACTCCATTCCATCAAATTCCTCAGCTTTCATTGCAGACTTCTCCGCAGTTGGACCATCATAGATAATAAACCCGAAACCAGCATTCCTTTCAGTCTCATTATGACCATTTATCAAAATTACATTCTTTATAGGACCGAATTGGCGAAAGAATTCAGAAAGTTCGCGTTTTTTTATCCAGTTTGGTAAATTTCCAATAAAGATCTTCCCTTTTTGGCAGAAATCAGTTTTGGGGGCTTCGTTTTCTACTTTTCGAGTCTTTTCTTGGGTTTCAGCTTCTGGGGTTTGAGTGGTTTCAAGTGGCGGCGGCGGCAGCGGTGGGGGAGAGAGTTTGCTGCTGAGGCGGAGTTTGGTGGAGAGAGAAAGAGGGTTGGTGGTGCTAGGGGTACTGGAGCTTGTTATTTGGGGTTTGGAGGGGTTAAGGAGGGTTTTGAGTGGGTTTGGGGGAATTTTAGGAGTTGTGGGGGCGGGGGCGGGATTGAGTGATTTGGGACGGCGGATAGAGGAAGAATTGGTGGGTTCTGGTGGCGGTGGAGGTGGTGTTTTAAGGGAGAAAGAAATGGAAGCGGTGGTTGTGGTGGCGGTGGTGGAGGAGGAGAAAGGAGGGGGGCAATGAGGAAGGTGCGGGATGGTGGAGAGAGGCAAAATATCCATTATCTGTGGAGAGCCAAGGCTCAGAAAATGGTGGGGACAAAAGGTAGTTTTTGAAACCTTGGATACTTATTCTCTTTGTATGGGCTAGAACCAGGCCCGTACATGGGCTAGAAATAGATGTGTTGGATTTGCCTTGGAACCTTTCACCTAAGGCAGAAACCTTGGGCCAATTCTCATTCACGATGAACTGAATACGTTGAGATAAATCTAACAAGAAGAGTTACTTGAGGACATTACGGTCAGGCAGGATGCTACCTTATGAAACATCATAAGAAGATATGATTATAGTGTAGTTATTTTTTAAATTAGTTTCCATTTTATATTTTAAAAACTATTCTAGACATCATAACAATCATTCCACCTGTAGCAGCAACACAAGCTGGTAGTGAAAAATAGCAAACGAGTTCTAGGGTCATACAGCCTGCGCTTGCCACAGTCCTTCGCCAAATCCATGGGAGAAAAAACAATACAATTTTTTTCAGACTTGTGACATCACACATGATTTATAATTCAAGTTGTTCATGTAATTGAACACATGACAAAAAAGGTATTAGATGACAGGATTGAATCAACTAAAGTATCAGTCTTTTAACAGCAAAATCAACTAATTCTCCAGTTTAAAACATCAAGCACAAATACCATTAATATAAGTAAAAACTCTGAAAGTGAGCACTAAATAAAAGACATTCAGACACAAAATTTAAAGTTCTGGCGCTCGCACTTGAACATCGCGATGAGGCTATTTAACTCTAGTACCTCCTAGCACCACCTCCTCTGCCAAAGCCCTGGGTAAGCACCATAGGCTGAGGTTCAACTTCAACAATCCCAGGAAAGTCTGACATACCAAGGGCAGCAAGCATGTCAATGGTCTCTTTGTCAACTTTAATCTCTTGGATCTTAATGGCAGACTCTTCAGGCACAAAGTCCATACGACGCTCGCGCTCTTCCTCTTGAAGTTTCAGTGAGATGCCACGGACTGGTCCCTTCTGAATACGCTTCATTAGATGGGTAGAGAACCCAGCAATCTTGTTGCGGAGCCTCTTTGAGGGGATGATAGCAACCTCTTCCAAAATCTTCTTGTTGGTGTGGAAATCCAATGTCATTTTAGAGTAGTACCTCTCAATAACCTGGCGTGAGGACTTCTTCACTGTCTTAGTACGAACACGACCCATCTTCACAGATAAGCTGCTGCTGCTGCTGCAAAGAAAACGTATGATTAACTGATACTGTAATGCTGATCATCATTTCCTTTCAGGAACCACGCAAGCAAAACATGAGAAATGGTGTTGGTAATGACCCTAGACAAAACAACTCTATGTTCATACATGATAACATGAGAACCAAAATGCAAAAGACCTACAAGAAGAAAGCTTGGAGAGTCAATTCTATTATCTTAAAGCCAAATATTTCGCCGAGGAGATAAACTCCTACAAAAGTTCCTCATATACGATAGATAACCAATTCAAGTCATGGCAGATATATAAGAACAGAATAAAAACAATCCTGTTTTCAGTTTCAAATGAGCTGTAAACCCCTAATGACGTCATATTAGTTCGACAGAGCTCCTCTAACAAGAACAAAAAAAGAAAAAGAGAAATAAAATCGACAACCAGCGTACACTAAACATCAAAATTACAGACAACACAAAACTTCAAAAGTTTCCAGCAGCAAAACTATACACATTTTCAAACAAGTCTAAAATCACTTTTTTAATCATTCAAAACAGTAAGCCAATCAATAAAGCCGATTCCAATCTCTTACCTTCTCAGGAAACAAACAAATCAGTCACAATACAAAATCCGTAAACAAGAGCAATATCACAGTAGTTTTGCATTCCCATTGCTAAGAAACTAAATATTCAAAACAGAAAAACAAAGCCAAATAACCCCCTCCCCCTTTCCCACGTCATCTTAGCAACCAGACAGATCAAACACACACGAAAGCAACAAAAACAATAATTGTTCACTGAACTAAATCGTACACAAGTTTTCTGTCTCACAAGATGGAGACATGAAGCAAGAGCGTAGAGGGTGAGCGTTACCTTCAAGAGGAGAGCACAGGTGAGAACGAGGAGCGGCTGCTTGATGGAGGGGGGGTGAGGAATAGGGAGCGTGCATATATAAGGATAGGGTTTTTCTCCCGTCACTCTTTTATATTCATCTTTTAGCTTCATGGGCCGGACTGATAAATGTTAAGATAACAGGCCCATTACTTCTTCTTTTTTGCGATTTTACTTCATCCGGTTTCTTTTTTATTTTAACAGGTCAGTAAAAATATGTGGTTTTTTACGAGAAGAAAAAATTGTTACTGGAGGTTGAAAAATTAATTCATCAATTTCTTTTCTTTCAGGTTTTTGTACTAAATAATATTATCCATAACTTTGGGGACTGACTTGAGAAAAATAAACAGTAATCAAGTCAACTCACACACAAAACAACCCAGGTTAATATTTTTATTTTTATTTTATTTTTTAATATTAATCCAGGTAGGTTTGTCAATTAATCGATGAGTTATAATCTTTTTTATGTTGAACATAAAACCTTATCAAAATTAGGCTCTGAGTTATAATTTTCCAGTTCTAATGGTCAGCTGCCTATACGTTTATATATTTACAAAATAATTCTACATTTTATTGAATGATTTTGTTTCTGCACATTTAACTTTTTATCATTTTTCATTTGCATAAATCCCATGAAGGGGAACCCCCGATTTCAATTCACTTCTTCTTTCAATCAAGATGCTTATGTAACATCTCATGTATTTCTGATATTAAAAAACTATATTAACATTTTAATATCAATAATTATAAAGTTATATGTTCCATAAAATTTATTAAAAAAATATTTAATCAAATCATCTCACTTTAATCGGTATAAAATATAAGAGGATATACTAATAAGTTTTTAGTAAGAATTCAAGGTAATATATTTTTTATTTTTTTAGTTAATATAAATATCTAGATCAGTTTATATTTATATTAATTTATTTTATAAACTTTAAAATTAATAATTATATAATTTTTTAATGATTCTCTACGTAACAAATATAAAACCTGAAGAATTGAGTTAATATATTTTTTTTTACCCTTAATCAGGAATATACGCTGCACCGGGGGAAAAATGATTCAACTAGGATATGAAGCTAAAATGACCAATTACTAGCTCTCTCTCTTTTCTTTTATTTTTCTCTTCAGATTTATATTATCGCAAGGCATGTGTGTGGTTCTTCTTTTGTCAAATACTGAGATATAAATCAGATTTTAGAGGCACGAATTATTAGCAATCCAGTGAACTTGTTCCCTTAAAACAAATTAATATTGTATTTCTCCTCTCTCTTTTTTTACATTAAATGATTGGATTTTATTCAGATAAAACTTAAAATATATACCCAGGTTATTATGCTAGTCTCAATTTTGAATTATAGCTAAATTATATCTTCTATTAATTTTACACCCAAGCTATTTTGATTTTTCATTGAGGATTTATATTGGAATAATTTAACATCAGACGTAAGTTTACTGCAAGATGATGACTTTTTTTAATGTGTAATTTGAAAGAAAACATAGACAGAAAACCTTAAAATGGATGGAAATCTTTAGTTGAGAATTCCCAAGAATTTAAAAGCGTTCCGATTCCAAATGCCCAAAAATATGATTGAAAACAGAGACAAATGAAAGCATCGAACTAATAAACATATTCCAAATGCCCAAAAATATGGTTTTAGAGAATCTCCCTCTTTCTTTCTGACTGGCAGCGATATATATTCATCTTTAAGAGTATGATATGATTATACCACATCCATCCCTGGCTCCGAGCAAATTACGGTGGCCATGTAGTTGTCGTAGCTTCAGAATGTTACTGGATAGACAGCTTCAAAGCCTAGCCAAGCACCCTGAAGTTAGAAAATGAGAGAAACTAGGGAGACTTCCTTCCCACACAAAACAAACGAGGGGAGATAAATAAATAAATACACAAGCAAGACTAAAATGTGAAGACCATTAGATTACCATGAGCTTGTAACTTGGGAGATCTCCCATGTTATTACAGAAGTAAGTCAATCTGCCTGCTAAAATTATATTTCAGAAGGTAAGATTCCATCTCTGCTTAATATATCCTTCGGTCAAGTTTGGAGATAAGTCCGTTTACCGTATGCTTGAGCAAAAGTAACCATGATATTCAGATGAATGAAGTGTCGATCACTCAAACTTTAACTCCTGACATTTTGCATTCAAATACTACAGATGATTGTACAACACATACGTGCCACAGTCGGTTTCAGAAAAGACTACCAGCATGCAAACTAGCATCTCACCAAAACTCCCTCAAGAACAGCATCCATTTCAGAAATGGTGAAACTTATTTGTGTCCCTAACAATTATTTCCTGACCAGTAACGCTTGAAGCAAGCTTCATAAAAGAATGGCCATCACCGCAAAAATACGGAGACTTTTCATAATCCTCATACGTGCCCTAGGAAGCATGTAAATCAGCCCAAATGTAAGCTTCTCTTTATGGTGGTTCAAGGGTTCTCGCTTTCAACTCTCTTAAAGATCATGAAGGCCACAGTCAGTTTCAGCTTTATTACGCGGTTTAATCATCTCTCCAAGCAAGTAATCCAACTCTAAATATATATCGGTAATTCTAGGATGGGTTCTCTTACTGGCCATAAAAGTGTAAACTTTGTCCTTAATTTCAATCCAACTTTGACGCCTCTCCTTCATGACCTCGATTTCTTTAGGAGACTCACTAATTACTAGCAGCGTAAGTTTTTGCTAGCAAAACATAGTTTCCCTGTTGTCAAGGTTCCATCTCGAAGAGGTTCTTCGCTGCAATCCCAGCCAATTCAAGATTCCCCTGAATACTGCAAGAGACAAGATGCGATCCCCACATTGAAGCAGTAGCAACAAATGGTATTCTCTTCATCAATTCATGAGCTTCATGGACTATCAACCATGCATGAACAGTGAAGGACATTTGGTGACACGTTGTGCTCTCCTGTCATAAGTTTGAAATAGCTTCGTCCCTTGTCGACCATGCATAAGTGCACTTCATCGGGGTGCACAACCATCTGCTGCATTTCCTCAAATAAATTCATCACTCCCAAAGAGCAGGCATGTTTAGCAAACGCAGAAATCATCACATTCCACAAGACAACATCCTATTCTTTCTATGCCACAAAACACAGCATAAGCCTCTTTTATGGTACCACATTTGGCATACATGTCTAGAAGAGTGGAAGCGAAAAAACATTATTTGAACCAAAACCCCACAAACAATAGCATGCACCTGCCAGCCTTCAATCGAAGCTGCCAAAGTTGATATCATAAACTGATTGTATCAAGCCCCATTTCCTGCCCTCTAGCAAGCAGCACCAAGCCCTCCTCATAAAGCTTTGATTACCCACACCAAAAGACACTGCCTTCAAAATACAACTCGCTCCCTCTATCAGCCCACGTTTTGCATAAACATCAAGAAATGCAGTTCCCACAGACATGCAGTACCCACTTTTTGCATAAACATCAAGGAATGCAGTTCCTCTATCAGCCTTGACGGAAAAGGCATGCAATTGCCTACACAAAACAACACGTAAATTCGCTACATGGGCTTCCTTCTCCTCGCATTTCCAAGAAAATATCAAATGTCCCTTTCCCCCTATCCGTTCTGTATACAAGTACCAATCATCGTATTCCATGAAACCGCACATCTCTCAGGTATTTCATCAAACACTTTGCAAGCAGTACGAATTAAACCACACTTCCAGTACACTCTCATTAACATATTTGATGTTAAGGTCTCTGTTTCTAACCCCAATCCAATAACTTGCTCAAGGCAGGCCGTCCCTTTAACGGGTTCTCGATTTTTTGCACAGAAATGTAATAAAGAATGCAACTTTATACCTTGATGGCCTCGAAGAAAAGGTCTTGTTGGGTTATTATATCAGGTTTTTGGTAGCATTAGCTACGGAACAGGACTCTTTGTTGTAATCAATAAAATTGCAATTGTATCTCCTCTTGTTGCATATGGTCCCTAGATATTTTAATGTTCTTGCAAGGGAGGTGTCTTCATTTCTTCTTTCTTGTGGACCAGACATGTTTTCTTTAGGTAAGGGCGAGAGAATTTGAATGGGTCAGAAGAAGGCCTTAAAAACTGGGCTTTGCTGGGTGAACAATGTTCTTCGTTTTTTCAATTGCATCAGCCCGGTTCCAAATTTTTCACATGAAATTAAACAAAGAAAATGATTTTTCCTTCCTTTGTTCTGGACAACTGAGAAGGATTTAGAGGTGGCTGGTAAGATAAGATGGTAACTATCTTCTTCATTACATCTTTGGATAGGAGGATTGGATTCCGGCCATTATGAATATCAGGTTTCAAGATTAAGTTTGCAACCAGTGTAATTTTGACATTCTAGTAGCTTTGATTTTTAAAGTTTCTGGCTCCCATGCAGATGCTACAGATTGCAGATTGAAACGGCAGCATCTGTTTTTCTATGATTTATTTCCTGTTTTTAGTATCAGGGGTGAATAATAAGTTGGGGTGTGTGGGCGTCACCATCGTGATATGATAAATGTGTATTATAAAAAAATTATTAATATTTGGTTAGATTTTATGGGTGGTTCCAGATTTACTATTAATTCATGTCATATAGTTCTGTTTTCATATTATAAAAATAAAAGCTTAAACTGTTGAATCACCATTTATTTGGTGTGCTTTTAACATTCTAGTAGAGTTTTGTTGTGGTGGATGTTATAGTGACATGATGAAATCTATCTTTTTAGGGTTTATTTCTTATTTTTATTGTCAATCATGAGTAATAAGTTGGGGGTGGGGACACCTTCTGGTGTGGTAAATGAATATAATGAAAAAATTATTAAAGTTCTTCGAATTGTTAAGATTTTTTTTGGGTGGTTTAAGATATATTATAAATTTATATTACGTATTTTTATTTTCAAAAATAAAAACTCACTATTTAAGGTTGTTGGGACCATGTTCTTTCTAGTTTCTCTTCTGCTATAATATTTATTAAGAATTGTTGTGGGTTTTTCACAACAAAAATGCTGATTAATTTGTTTTTGATTAAAAATATATTAAATTAATATTTTTTATGTATTTTTCAATGATTTTAATGTATTGATATTAAAAAATATATATATGATATATTTTTAATTGAATAACACTTTTAAAAAAGTATTATACACTATAAATATCATCAAACTCAATAAAATAATTTAAGTTTTTTTTAAAAAAAAACCTTTGGATAATTTATAAACAATAATTTAATAACCTATGCCTTGTCATGGTATTTAAGATCACATGAATTTAAGTGGACATGGAAAAATCAAGATTTTATCTCCGAGAGAGAGCACTGAAAATATTTTTGTGAAGAAAGAATCTCATTTACAAGGAATTGCGTGTCATTCGAGCAAGTTGATGCTAGTTGGACACAAAATGTTCTTTAAGACGATGGAGACAGGAACATAGGCGAGGACCGACACAGATTATCATGCTTGCATGGCAAATAAACACTGAAGAGGCACAGGGGGGCCCAGGAAACTAAGACAAAAATCTGCAAAATCACCGAGGCACGAATTTTGTGGACCCTCGTGTTTTTTCTATGAAAGTTGCTTGACCACGACTCTCTCATTCTTTATCCTCCGATTTTTATAACTCCTGCTTGCAGAATGCCTGTAAAACCACACAAGTGAGGCTGGATTATCTCTCGGTAGGAGAAGTCTTTTCACAGGATCATCACCGAGAATTAAACGGAAAGTCACTACCAAGGGGCCAAATAAGAGATGTTCCAGCTAGCCCCATGATCATCTATCCTCACCCCCTCTCCTTGCTAATAGCAAGTCGTGGCGACGAGCGAGCATCTCATGATTTTTGTGGCTGGGATAGTGATAGCACCACTCAGACTCTCGCAGCAAGTCTCTTGTTTAAAGGTTGCGGTGATTGGGACTGTGGTATAAAATGTTTTTTTAAGTAAATTTTTAGTTAAAAATATATCAAAATAGTTTCTTTTTATTTTTATTTTTGATATCAATATATTAAAAATATTAAAAAAAAAACATCAGTTAATTACCAAGTTAGAAGCAAAAATCATATGAAACATCCCATGGGAATTCACGTGCTATGCAAACCCTAATGGGAATCTTAAATCAATTTTAATGGTGGAATAGGAAATGGGAAAGAAATTTAAAACGATGGGACAAAATGCGTCCTCCAACTATTATTCCATCTTGATTGAGTCCCGCTACAAATGATTACCACGTTGAATATACCATGTAAATAGAAGTTATAATTCCTTTGACCCTGCCATGGCGTCATCAGTTTGTTCATCTTCTAGAATTTAACTAGATTATGGGTAATTGGGTAGTATCTAATTAAACAGACAACTTGGTTTTTGAGATTTATTTCTGAGGGCATATTCATCATCTCCCCTCCTCCCCTAACATATATTTATGTCTAAACTCGGGAATAATTACAAAAAATCTCCTAAGGTTCGACGCGTTTTCAAGTACAAAATGTTTTAAATACAACAAAATGAATAAATTACTCTTATATATATATATATATAAAGACTAAAGACAAATTATATCCTCCTCCATCTTCTTCTTCTCTCTTGGAGCGACATTTTTTCTTCTCTATCAGAAAACTTCTATATCTTTTTAAACCAAAATGGACTGGTTTTTCGCAGGATTTCTTTGTTTAGGTGTTGGTTTATCTTTTCACACCCATTATTAAACCTCAAAATCATTCCGTTGGCAAGTGAAATGTTCAAACTTAAGATAAGCGTAATTACATTGACCAAGTTGAAGTTGATTCTCGTTCATGTTTTCTTCTTTGAAAATGAAAATCACATGATTTGTAAGAACATAATTTTACAAGAAGGTGACGTTATTCTCTTTTACGATTAGTTCACATGATTGTTTTTAAAGATGTGACTGATGCATACTTCTTTATCTTTATGGCAAAATCCATTGACGCAACATGACCTCGAGGAATATATTTTAACTTTTGACAGAACAATAACAGTTCAACATGACCTCGAGGAATATATTTTAACTTTTGACAGAACAATAACAGTTCAACATGACCTCGAGGAATATATTTTAACTTTTGACAGAACAATAACAGTTCAACATGACCTCGAGGAATATATTTTAACTTTTGACAGAACAATAACAGTTCAACATGACCTCGAGGAATATATTTTAACTTTTGACAGAACAATAACAGTTCAACATGACCTCGAGGAATATATTTTAACTTTTGACAGAACAATAACAGCTCGAAGAACTGTTTATTCTCTGGTTAGAAAAGGGAAAAAGGGAGCAGTGCAGAGTGTGAAAGAATATAAGCATGGCGTCATGACTTCGAGATTTTAGTGGAAATTAACCACACAATTGCGACCACCCACTCCCTGCTGCAGGCATCCACTGCCCTTGATCTTCAAGATGCTCTGGAGCACAATTCTCATCGCAAATTGACCCCTCAGAAAGATCCCAGAAGTGAAAATCAGATTTTGTGATCTGTCAAACCATCTCACTTTTCTTGATAGAAAATGAAGGTTGATGACAATTCAGGTATTCTAGTATGGACAAGGATTAGAGGAGAATCAAGTTAGAATTAAACCCTTATCAACAACGAAAGAAAAATGGCTTTTCTTTCCATAGTAGTTTTTGTGTTACAACATGTCTTGTCAATCGCTTTATTCCTCAAAAAATATAAATTTATGTGTTTTTAGATGGTTTTGATTTGTTAATATTAAAAATATAAAAAATGCTATTTCAATTAAAAAAAATGTTTTTATAACAACAATAACAAGGTGAGGACAAAGTTTTGTGGATGAGAATGAAAAAACAGGTGCAAATTGACTCATGCAGTAGACAAAAAGGATTCGGTAAGGACATGGAACCAATAGTTGGCCCATAATTCTTTGTTTCCATGTTTATTTTGTCACAAGGCATGGCCTTTTGCTTTTATTTTCCCTTCTCTTTCTTTTTATCGTGGGAGAGAAAATCGCTGGCCAGTCTCTAATTAAGACAGAGATGATTAGATTGGAAAGTTGAAATAAAGGTGCTAATCCTTGAAAGAGAGAAATTTCTCCCAAGGATTAGTTCACCTACGAGTCTACCCTAAACCCTAACTGGGACTCTCAGCTTGATCATCATGCTTCTTGCAGTCAGAAGAAGATGAGAATCAACTCCATGACTATCTTCTACCCTGTAATAATCGGACATGATTTGACCTAGGTTAAGCTTTCATCGAGGCCAGGAAAGAAGTGATAGGACATGGGAAATTGTCCTTTTCAATCAACCATCGACAGCGTGGTTCCAACTTTTATCCATTACATTTGCCAACCACTTATTCAAGTGAATATTCAAGTGAAAGAAGTTTTTTGGTAATTGTCAATTTGTAATTAATTAGCCAATCAACGTCAATAATCATCAAACCATGCAAAGCATCTTGCCCTTTTCAAATTGACATCGTATCCACCTTCCTCTCGAGAACCATTTCTTTGAATCGATCCATCAAGCCATCGAGATCATCCAAGTATATTTTCTACAAAATCCCACTTTTTATTCAATGTCAAAATCCCTTTTATTCAACAATAATGCTTGGATTTTAGTTGAGAAAACACAAGGGGATTGACTTCTATTCCTACTCCCATTTACCAGCTATACAAGGTAGCGACTCCTGCAAAATTGCACAATTCTTTATTCTATCCTATGCCCTCCTTTTTTCTTATCCATCAATCGCTCAAAAAGTAGAAGTCATTACCAAGATAAAAGGTAAAGAGAAAGGAGAGATTTTTACACTTTGAAAGAATTATGGTCCTCACTCTCGTCTGATTCCCTCGTAGTCTCGCCATTCTTTTGACCGATAGAGCCTCCCCCTTCAGCATCAAAGCTAGCGTGGACACTGTACAAAACATATACAAGCACAGCGAGAGCTGAAAAGAAGACGAAACGCACGTATGATGGACCATCAAGAGACCCCAACAGGAATATGTTCAAGAAGATAGATGCACATGGTATCCATGGCATCAATGGAACACCCCAAAATTCAGGTTTTCTTGCCTGTGGCACAATGCAATGAAAGATCTGTATTATTGCAATCGCTATCACCGCGCAAGCACCGAGCATAAGGGCTTTTCCCTTGCCATTAGGCATGAAATGCCATATGAGAGTGAATAGAATAGAGGTGAAGGAAATTGAACACAGGAAGGATAATGTCGGCCATGGGTTAGTCGTCCCTATCGCGACGTAACGCCTGTAAACCAAAGCACTGGCCACCATGTAGAAGACAAATAGCGTGCCTATTGATACAAGGTTGAGGAGGACATTTAAATCAGTGAACAGCGCAATTGCTGCAGTGAAGATTCCTGAAAGAGAATCATTCCACGTGATTAAGAAAACACAAGGCATGAAATTTACAAGTTAACTTATATATTAAAAATAATCGATAAAAAGACGTACTAAACCCAAGATCAACTATCCATATCTATCATGCATTTAAAGAAATTTCACCAAATACCCTACATAGCAGCATAATTATTAAACTAATGACTAATTTGAGAAAGATCTAGTTATCGAGTCAATAATTTTTTCATTTTTCAGTTCAACTTGAAATCTAGCTTGGATTAAGTTCGGAATCGTAAGTTTTTCGAGCAAATACAACTGTAGTGTTTATTTTTAGGAAAAATAAACACATGCAATTATTAGTTGTTTGGAAAACAGGGGATGGATTGGTGATTGGTTCATGTCTTGGCCATCGAGTGTACATAAACAAATGCTGCTGAGATCTAGCCCATATATATCTATGTAAATGCTAGGCATGTGCTCTCTTCAATCCATCCACTTCTTTTCAGAGACGCATATTAAATCCTGCCTAATCTGTTTATATAAACATGATTCACATCTCTTTAGAAAAGATTTGTAGTCTCCAAGAAGACTTTTGGTATTTCTTAATTAAACAACAAATCCTACTTCCAGAACTTGTAATTAACCAAGTAATGCAAACAAAAAGGACTACGCAGTACCGAAAGAACCAAGACAGACCCCATTTGGAGAACCTAATAAGCATGCCCACGCGTCCTCTTCACTTTCTACAAAGCAGAGGCATGCCAATTTGGCTAGTACTGAGGTCCAACTAGGAGTCTCTAAAACACCATGAGACGAAGGGCAAGTTCCTCGTAAAGTTTTCCTATTAGGGATGCCCTTGGATGTACTTAGCCTCGATAATTTTCCGGGAAAAATATTTGTCCAAGCTTACGCCCACTGTGAAACAACCAGATAATGTCAAATCTAAGCATTTCTTTAGAGACATGCATGGCTGTATCCTAGTCACAACAAGAAGGCAAAACGGCTACTGCTAATTAATGGTCCATATATCTACCAGTGATTTGGGATGCAACATTAATCAAAACATAAATGCACCACCACCGGCAAAACCGAAACGTTTCAAGTAGGTCCCGTGCCCCCAGCAGCTTATCTTCGAGAACAAACTACAAAACACCAAAGATAATGCCACGAACGCAATGTCATAACCCGAAAAGCGTCCCGAAATAGGGTGGAGGTCATCAAGCTGATTCGGAAATAGCATTTGTTTTATTCAAACATTTATCCAATCAGTTTAATCAAATCTAATATCTTATACGTATAATTGTGGTTTTAAGACTATCTCGTTACAAAACCCAAACAGGAAACACACCAATTTTTATTTTTTGGTCGTGAGCACCAAAAGAAGAGAAAAAAATAAAAATAAAAAACAACATCGAGCCCAGTAAAAGCTATGGCAAAGAGCTGTATCATTTCTTCACAGGAACAGGAAAATTTCCAATGAAAACAAGCAACAAGAAGATAAAAACACGTACCTAGAAATGCGGAAGCATTAACAGGCGTTGATGTCTTCGGGTGGACCCTAGCAAACCAAGCAGGGACAACACTGGACCGTCCGATCACACACAAGTATCTAGCTTGTCCCAACATTGCAACTAATAAGGATGTAAGAATTCCAAAGCTGGCCCCCGTCCCTATCACATTAGAAACCCATTGCCAGCCATCTGATTCGCCTCTGAATGCTGCCGAGAATGGTGCGTCCACATCTATCTACATGGTCGCAAGCACGCCCGATTACAAGAACATTCCAGTTACTTATAATTAATTTGTAGTAGCATTAAATTAGATATCGTTCTGATTGATTCATCGGTAATTACCATATCATAAGGGAGGAGCATTGACATTGAAGCAGCCATGAGGCAATAAAGAATGGTGACAATTATAACAGAGCCTGAAACTCCGATGGGGATATCCTTAACAGGGTTATGGACTTCTTCAGCTAGAGTAGAAACAGCATCATATCCAATATAACTCAAATACACCATGGCTGCTCCATTGAACACACCAGGAGCTCCAAATGGGAAAAACCCAGATGGGTTGTTTGGGTTTGCAGGCTGTGTGAAGTTTTTCCAATCTCCTTTCCAAAATCCCATTAGTATCACAAATCCAATGAACAAAATGTGTAGAATTGTTAACAACATGTTCACCAATGAACTCTCTCTTGTGCTACAAAACAAGAACAAGCTAATCAAATTTAGTACGCGTAAGCTGGTCTAATGAGAATACGCTGAACATTAAAAAAAACAAACAATAATGGTACCTGTAGCAGATGATGAGAGTAATGGCTAAGACAACAAGAACCGCGAAAGTGTCAATTTCATTGAAGCCATCAGGGAGTCCATGGATGACAAGTCTCCATTTTGATGTAGAGATGCCGATTGCTGAGCCTAGATAAGCAGTGAAGCCCCTAGCAACAGCAGCGTTTGACAAGACATAATCCATTATAAGATTTGCACCGGTTAAGAACGCAGCAAATTCACCTGTTCAGGAAAAGAAGAAAAACCCCGTGAGCATTTATGCTGGTAGAGCAACAGCTCATTGACAATACATTAGTGGTTGTAGCGGACCAAAAGTGACACGGAGATAACTGAAAGCCCCGCCGGCGACGGGCATGTCAACGGCAAACTCGGTGTAACAGAAGGAAGAGAGCAGAGCACAGAGACCAGCAATGGCATAGGAGATAACAACTGAAGGGCCAGCGCGGAGACGGCTGGCATGACCAGTGATGACGAAAACACCAGCACCAACCATACCACCGATGCCAAACCCAACAAGGTCATACCAACGAAGAGTTCTTTGCATGACAGAACCAGACCTTGCTTTGACCTGGCTCATTTCTTCATGCGATGTTGAGACTGAACAAGCTCGCCTGGCTAGACGGGATGGGGTCTGTGCCAGGGCCCGAAAGTAAGAGTCCAAGCCAGAGAAAGAGGAGCCATGGCTCTCCATTGGTAGAAATTCTTCTTTGAGTGCTATTTTGTATCTCTTTCTCTAGCTACCGCGTTCGTGCAAGGAGAAGGGGAGGGGAGGGGAGTTATAAAGGGCTGAGACTGCCAATGGACGGTGAATAAAAGGGCTTCAAGCTTTTCTCTCTGTTTTTTTTTTTTTTTTTTTTTCCTGCTCAGTAACTCCCATGTGTCAATCAATTTCCCTTGCTTTGTTCTGTGGTATATCCACTATCCAGTTGGCTGTAGTTCGAGTATGTTTGTGGATTGATTTTGTAACGTGTGTATGCATGAACATTGATAAGTAAAGGTTGAGAAAACAAGGGTGTTCAATGTATTTTATAAATCGGATTCTGGATTAAATCTTAATAATACTTACATTCTGTTTATCATTTTCATCAGGTAAAACAAATGATTTAGAAAACCCATTCAGCGATGCTCATGAAAATCAGGCTTGGATGGAATTTTCATACCAGTCGGGACCGATATCCACGATCTTGGCCAGAGACGTCCAGGAGGACTGCACTAGCTTTTCCTTTGTTTAAGACATTAATGACACTTTTCGTGGAAAGACATGTCTGAAACCCATAAAACGACAAACTCTAATAAATCTTCCCAGCTATTTTAAGGTACTGCTGATATGCAAGCCATGAAATCTCCTTTTCAGGGGAGAAAACGTCATTCGGTATTATAAATTTAGTTAAATGTTTCTGAATACGTAGATTAGAAAATACTGTTTTATATAATTCTTTAAAGTCTAAATCTATTACAATGATATAAAAACAAGCAAACTATTTATTTGAGCCACCAACTCAAAGAAATCACAAAAGCAAAAGCACGAATAAGAATCAAGAGTTATTCCATGCTATCACTTTTCTACTGAAAATTTGCACCATAAATGTTCATGGTGGATTTCAGTCCAGACATTTGAATTTTGAACGTAACCTCCCGAGCCAGTTGAAACGGACCGGGAAGGAAACATGCGGACGACACCAGCTCGGCAGAGGAATAGCAAGACGTCACAGTTGAACCAGAACGGGGTCAACGAGCCAGATGGTGGTGCCGACGGGTTCCTGACTGCTCATGTGCTAGAAGGCACGTGGCCCTGTAGAAGGCAAGTCACTTTGCATTTAGAACCCACAACGACACGTGTAGGAGATGAAAAGGCAAATCTTCGGGAGATAAGCATGGATTTAACGCAGGAAAAAGAAGACAGGCGACTTGCTGGCTGGCACGAACATGAATACGAGTCACCAAGAGGGTACTCATGTAAGATATTTTTAAAAATAATTTTTTATATTAGTATATTAAAATTATAAAAAAAATAAATGTTTTTTAAAACTAAAAACAATTTTAAAAAGCATATAGAAACCACGTTAAACATCCAAAACGTGAAAGCAATAAACTTTATAGAATTTTGTTTTTTTAATGTTAAATTATCAATTTAGGTGTGGATAAATTAAACTCAAGACTCAACCATTATTAAAATTTGAAAATCGGTCCAAGACTGCGTTGATCTCTTAAATGTGTGAAGTGAGATTAAAGAAAACCATTCCACATAAAAAGTAAAGCGAGATTCACGAAAATTATTCCATGTAAAGAAATTAAAATGTATTATTTTTTATATTTAATCGAGAATTACGAGACTTTTATGATAAAAAAAATGAAATAGATAATTTTTATATTCTTCACAGTAGCTAAAAATAATTTTAAAAAGTTGGACTGCTGATTAAAATTTATTCTCCTGGGAGATCCAGACATTAAAACTAGCATTAGATTAAATTATTGGATTATTTTGAGCCGATTAACTGATACAAAATACACTCTTAGAAACTATTTAAATTAATCCAAAAATGATTTTAATGTTAAAAAAAAAAGGCTGACGCAAAAGTATATATATAGCTTGTGCACAAGTGGTTAACCAGTGTGCACCCTCTGTCCGAAAACGGATAAAATCATCTGCGATCCTCCGTGCAGCCTTATGTCAGGGCAGCGAGGGGGGGCCTGCACCTAAGCCATGGCTCTCTAGCACGGGCACGATCTTAATTTCTTATCAGTCCATCCATGACCATCCAAAGAGTCCTTCGATTTGGGTCCACGGCTGGTTCCCACAAAATCGCCATGGATAGTTTTTTTCTCTAGACCCCCGATGCTCCTGCTTGTATCCACGTCGACCACCCTTCCCCTCCGGCTGGAAATTGGAATTCAAACCCTTTCTAACTTCCAAAGGCTAGTTCAATAACGTAGTCAAGACCATTATAATCATGCCTCACTGTGCGATGGTGGCTCGGCCAAACTCCACATGTATGGTCCTCTTTCCGACTATAATGTTATTAAAGATCATTATTAATTCGACAATGGAAGGTATACAAAACATTTGTTAGATTACGGTAGGGACACATAATTTTCGGTAACCAAGATTATTTTATATTATGCTGCCCAAAGAGCTCGGTGTTGGTTCTTGGTAACACGAGGTATACATCCAATGAATAAAATAAACTCGGGTGTTTTCTTCGAAGAAACATATTCCATAACAAATTATTTTAGCCCATGCATTGTCTGCCATCAAGAGTAGCAAGACCACAGATATTGACTTAACCTGATTCGGTTGGCGGATACCCATATGACGTAGCTATTTGAAGGAGGATTACTACACTATTTAGAATTGCGTTTCAAACATGTTTCATGAATTTTTAAGTATTTTCTACCTCGGAGGAATCAATCACTTCATTACCAATGTTTTGGATCCGAAAATCTCAACTTCTTCACCTCCTTGTGGCTTTCTTTTCCATAAAATGATGGTGAAATTCAATGCATTTATGCCTATGTTCCTTAACCAACACCTCAGCAGCTGTAGCACTAGGACCCCATGACTTCGTTCAAGCCCTATCCCTCTCCTGCCGTTTAAGCCAGCCCATTTGGTTTGCATGATTGGTGCACGGTTCGCTTCCATTAAATATTTTGATGTTTTGACAGAAGAACCATAGGCTCGAACTTCGTTTATCCTGGTTTAAATTGCCACCTCTAAAATCATAGCCATCAGGCCCACGTCTCATGCTTTTGTGATTTACATTCCCTGGGGAAGACGGCTTGGCCCATTATAATCCATCCGACCCAATGCGAGGTCCACTGGAAAAGCATTTCTGATGACCCACCAGCTGCGTGATGCCTGCATCTCTATCGAAATGGACCTGCCGTTGTGATTTTACATTGACAGTGGAGTTATTCTACAATAATCCCGACAATACCTCGATACAAAAATTCATCATTTATGTAAAAACAAACCTAGTTTTATTTATGATAATAATAAAGGAAGTAACAATCTGATTGAAACTTTTATAACTACCTCGACATAGATTTTTATTTCACTGCCGTCCTTTGCGTGAACTGAATGCCCAAAGCTTATTCTGATTCGAAATACGCATCACACAATGTTTCATTGACTTAGAATAGTTGCTTCCATGACCTGATTTGATTCTATGTTTTTTCGTCATCTTTCTCGAGTCTAGAAATACAATCTTTCATACATGGATGTCGTTTTTCTTACTAATACTCAGCTTAGTGGATTTATTTTATGATTACCTTAATACATAGAAATACATCTGATGTATCTGATAATTAATTAAACTTTTAATTCAAATAATATATTTTTTTGTTTTCAATCAAGGTATTTGATAACTTATATAAAAAGCTTAGGTGATTGATAGTAAAAAATAGATTATGTTTGTTAAGTCAAGGTAACTTGTCCTTGTAAAACGTTAATAGATATATAGGGATTTTCTAAAGTTTAAATCGATAATTTTGTAGAAAGAAGAAGTGAGTTGCAATATATTTAAAACAATACGTGTAGAATTAATATAAAATATCAAGAAATCCACATTAAATCTTATAAAAATTCTAAAAGAAGTGTCAAGTTCGGGTAAAATATCTAACTCACTAGAGATTAAGAGTAAGTCTAAATCTACTGCTTGAATCCAAACAGACTTGAATCAAAACACAGTAAGTTTTAGCATGATGACCCAAGCTGACAAAGGGGCTGGGGTGCATGCCTGGCCTCGTACGGGCATGCATGCCCTGCATGGGTGCATGGGCTTGGAATACTTGCCGAGTCCATGCTCTTGCATGTTTATTAAGCTTGTTTTTTTTTAAAAAAGGTTTCTTGCACATATTTTATTCAGATAGATCACTTTTGGATCTCCACTATACATTTGGTGATTTTAAAACAGATAAAAGTAATGGAAGAAGAGCATCATGCCGTCACCATTGCTAGCCCCAAGATTCAACCACCATGAGCAAATTAGAGATGTATGAGGGCGATCTGGGATGGTTGGATGAAATAGCCAGCGAGCCATATTTTCAGAGCCATCTACAACCCAACTGTTAATTCTTTTGAGGTTGGACTCGGTTTTAGGCATGAATTCCATTGCACTCGAGTTGAAAAGTTTCAGTGCAAAAAAAAAAAAAAACTAGTTTGCCGTGGAGACAATTTATTCAAGCTTTATCAATTTCATAATGTATTAATATTGATAATTGTCTTGCCGAACCCAACTTGAAGGTATATCTGGAGAGTAGTCTAACTTACGAGGTCTTTAAATCAACCATAAATTATTAGATTAAATAAAGTGAATTGTTTTTAATAAATTTAAAAGGTTTGGTAATTTATTAATATTGATAATTGACGTAACGAATGACGACATCATTAAAAAATCAAAACTGAATGTGATGGTGGTGGGGGGTTATTCTATCCCTTCATGGTTGCTTGTCTAAAGAATGGCCACTATATATATATAGATAAAGAAATCCCTCGCAATGGTAATGTAAATTTGGTTTTGGAGGCATTAGTTAGAAGAACAAACAAGATCCGTTGATATCCGCTACCTGTCAAATCAATGTCGCGAAGCCCACTTCGAACTAAGAACTTTAAGCTTTTGAAAGTTGAATATATTTACACACACACACAGATACACGCGTGGGAAAGTACTGTATCGTTAACACAACACTGTCTTTTTTCTTTTCTTTTCTTTTCTTTGTTATTTTTTCTTTGTATTTCTTTTTTTTTCCTTTTTTCCCCTTTTTTCCCCCGCATTTTTTTTCTTTTTTGGCTTTACATGTTTTATTTTTTATATTCTTTTATATTTTTCTTTAAAATTATTTTTTTATATTTTTTTAATATTAAAAAATTTTGTTATGTGATTTTATTTTTAAAATATTATGGATTATTACAACATTTCTCTAATTTTTTTTCTTTTGTAGTGAATTTTTTTATTTTTTTAAAAAATGATATTTGTCTATTTTACTTCCTAATTTTTTTTAAAAAAATAATGGATTGTTATCGTGTTTTTTCATATAATTTTTGTTTTATTATAGTGTTTTTCCATGTGTATTTTTCTAAAATTAAATTTATTATTTTTTTAATATTGAACTGGTTGAGAAATTACCACGTGTTTTTTTTTAATTTTTTTGTGTTTTTTAAATTTTTTTATTGATTTTACTTTTAAAATATAGAGTTGGTTGAAGATTTAGCTTTGTAATTTTTTATTTAAAACATTGTGAATTGCTAGATTATTTTTTCATATTTTTTTATAATTTTTTTTGTTTTTTAAAATTATCGTTGTCGATTTATATTATGTAAGTTGAGAATTTAATTTTATAATTTTTTTTAAATACTGTGAATTCCTACAATATTATCTCACATGATTTTTTTTTGTAATTTTTTAAAAATTATTTTTATTAATTTTATTATTTTATAATATTGAGTTAGTGAAGAATTACTACTATAAATTTTTTTAAAAAACACTATAAATTATTACATTATTTTCCTGCATGATTTTTTTATTTTTTTATTAATATTTTTTAAAAAATTTATTTTATTTCTTAAATATCAATCTAATTAAAAACTTAATTTTATAATTTTTTTAAAATGATGAATTACAATAATTTTTTCCATATGTCTTTTACAAATATAACATACAAATATGTCATAAGCCCGCAGCATCGCTGCTGCTTCTGCGTGCGTGCGTGCGTGTTTTATGGGTGGGTGGGGTGCCGACACGTGTTGGAGATATGAAATCGAAGGAACATCACCACACCATTTTCAAAAACGTGGCTTTCAAAATATCTTTTTGTTTTTATTGTTCCTTTAATCATTCATTTTATGCTCTTTTTCTCCAAACACAAGGCAAATGACTCTGTAAGCCTTAGAAATCAAAAGCCGTGGTGTTCAATAGAACTTTCTGAAATTTCAAGCACCATTTGCATAAAACGTCTTTCCGCATTTAATAACATGCACCATACTGCATCACGCTTGTATAAAAAATATTTTAAACAATTTAGATTTAATAACTAAATTAAAATTTAATAAATCTAGATTTGATAATCACATACACCAGTAACTTTTAAAATAAAAGATAAAAAAGTAATAATTTGAAGATCATCTGATGCGATTCATAGTGTAAATATTTTACATACATAGTACTAATACAATGATTTCTTAACACGTTTTAAAGTATAATATAATTAAAATATAAAAAGATAATAATTTAGACATGGATATTTAAAAAAAATATTTATTACATCACTTAATTAATTCAATCAAATAAAAAATATTATTTTAAACAACAAAACTTGACTAGATTAAAATTAAAGATAAACAAAGATTTTATATGACCCAATAATACATGAATTAATATAAAATTTATATGTTTGGTACTGTGGGACGGTTGGAAATTTTTTTGAGAAATTTTTATTTTTTATTTTATTTTAAATTAATATATTTTAATATTTTCAAATTATTTTAATATACTAATATTAAAAATAAAAATCAATTTAAAAAACATTCACACTACCAGAATATACTAACACAGACAACAACTTAAATTTGGCAGCTCTACCGTACCAAACGGATCCTAACTATTCCACTTGCGATATATATATATATATATATATATATATATAGAGAGAGAGAGAGAGAGAGAGAGAGTCGTAGCCAACATATATTTTTTTCATCTAGCTTTGCAAGACAAATAACTTTACAATCCAAGATCTACAGAATCAAATTTTAAAATCATAATAATTTGGTCCATGGAAAGCCATTTCCAAAACAAGAAATCATTATATATTCTTTGCATGTCTTCTTCCATAACACTCTTATCTTTCCACTACCTCTCCCTTCCCTTATCATCTCACAAGTCAAAATGGAAAAAAAACCAGTAATCTCAGCAACCCGATCACTAGCAACTCAGCTTCTCTTCCTCATTTCAAGTATTCTCTTCACGTGCCCTTCGGCCACAGCCCGAGAGCTTCTCGTTGGCTTTAAAGCCAGCCCAAGTTCATCAGTCTCATCCTTTCAATCTCTCTTGAATGACTCAACAAGCACCTTTTCTCTAGGTTTCCTCCGAGTCAACCAAACCCAACTCGCCCTCACAGTCATCCACCTCCCTTCCCTCCAGCCACTCTGGCAGGCTAACCCAACAAGCTCATTTCGTTGGTCAGACAAGACCCAGCTCTTCTTCAATGGTAGTCTTGTGATATCTGATCCACACAAGAGGTCATTTTGGTCCACAGGAACGTCCCAACAAGGTGACAGAGTTGTCCTCCTCAACTCCTCAAACCTACAAATACTACAAAAACAAGAAGTTCTCTGGCAAAGTTTCGATTTTCCCACAAGTACCCTCGTCGAGAACCAGAATTTCACTTCTAACATGTCTCTCGTCTCCTCCAACGGGCTTTACTCCATGCGCTTAGGAGATGACTTCATGGCCCTATACGCCAGGTTCAAAGATGGGAAAACGCAACAAATGTACTGGAAACACAAAGCCATGGAAGCTAAAGCAGAAGTTGTTCAAGGACAAGGTCCGATCCATGCCCGACTCGAATCCGATGGGTTTTTGGGCATGTACCAAGTGGGAAAAACCGCGGTAGATATTCAACCTTTCAACAGCTTTCATCGACCTTTTGACAGATTCCTGATGGTCCAGTTAGAACCGGACGGGAACCTCAAAGGCTATTACTGGGCTCAAACCGCCTGGGTCTTGGACTACCAGGCTATCACTGAAACGTGTGAGCTGCCCAGTCCCTGCGGTCCCTACGGTTTGTGCAGACCCGGGTCGGGCTGCTCCTGTTTGGATAACCGGACCCAGGTGGACACTGCGTCATTTCAGTGCATTGATGGGGATGATCAGTCCGGAGATTTTTGCAGTGGAAGTGATGATTTCTGGGTGCTGAGGAGGAAAGGGGTGGAGTTACCGTTTAAGGAGTTGATGGATTCGGACACAACATCATCGTCTGCGGAGGAATGTGAGCTGTCTTGTCAGAGGAACTGCAGCTGCTGGGGTGCAGTTTACAACAACGCAACCGGGTTTTGTTACCCTTTGAATTACCCGATCCAAACACTGGTGGGTGTGGGTGATGAGAGTAAAGTCGGGTATTTCAAGGTGAGAACCAAACGTAGCTGGCACAAGAAAATGAAGGTGGGTATTCGGGTTCTTGGGGCGGTTATTGTGGTTCTGACCGGAGTTGTGCTTGGGTATGGAGGTTATAAGATCTGGAATAGGAGGAGAAGAGGGCCTCAATGGGTCTTGGAGGAGAAGACTGAGGTAGCACCCGGCCCGTATAAAAATCTCGGGTCAGCTAGTTTCAAGTCTATCGAGATGTTTTAGTAGCGGTAGTGAGTAGTGACGTAAGGGATGACCTTCTTTTCAGAGGCATGTGGGGTTTGACTTTGGGTGAAACTAACAGGTGGGGCCGGTCATTGCCAGGTTGGATACCCCGGAAGTTTTTACCGGTCAACTTATCTTGCTTTAGGGACCCGACAAGATATTTATGAGGGAGAGAAAGCCTCGTGTGCTTCGAGCATGTTGCAATGTCAAAAGGGCTTCGACAATCCTTGCCCTCTAGTCGTCGCCGCTCTCAACATCCTTATTTATTAATCATGCTTTTTTGAACTCAACATGCAGAAGCCACAGCATTCTCTCTTTCTTCCTTGCAGTCGGTGCCTTTCTTCAACTTGTTGTAATTGAGGCTATGGTTTAGAATGATACCATACATACATACATACATACATGGCGTTTTGATATAAAATTCCAATTCTTCCATGTAATATATAGTTCCGTGTCCAGAATATGTATAAAAAAAGAGTCTTTTCACGACTATCATACCCTGTTTTCACGTTGATTTGAGAAATCTGGAGTAATTAAATTAAATATTGTAACGATATAACTCGACCGAATCAAACCAATTGGATTCTTGGTATCACGTCAATGGTGATGAAAACAAAAGGGAAACCATTTTATTTTTAACAAAAATAGTTAATTTATGTATCATTAACAAGTTGACTCAATATCAAAATAATATAAAGTGCTTTTCTAGTTCCATGCCTATATTTGTACATATAGTTTATGTGTTGCATTGTCATGTGTGCCCTTTCCCTCTCCTTTGTCAACAATATTGGCTGCTTTGTTGAACGGTCTCTTGTTCTTGTAGGTAGATTTCCACTAGTTGTTGCCCCAGTCTCAATCTTAGCCGTGGACCTATATCCTATCCTAGCATGCTTCTAGATATCCATCTCATCATGACAATTCATTTTATATTAAATAATAATAACAATAAAGATAATTCAACTAAGGTGAAACAGTGAGTGGACAGAGAGCTAATTACTAGCCCAAGCCCTAATCGAAACAAGGCACCAGCAATTGGAGCCCATGTAAGCTATCTTTCGAGATGGGTTCGGTGGAAGGTGGGCCTAAATCCACTCCTTATCGTGGCCCATATCACCTATCCTTGGGCTTCATCTACCAAACGACATGTCAGCCGTCATGCAGAAGGTCCTAGTTAAAGCCGGCTTCTAGGGGTTTCAAGGGAGCGAGAGGCTTCCTTGTTCGCTTGTCGTGTTAAGAAAGAAAAAGTCAACCTAGAAAAATGGCATCGAGATCCGCACTGAGCCGACTTAGCTTAACTGCTCCTCGCTCGATGGAGTCAGCTCGTGGAGCTACTCGTTACTTCAGTGATGACAGGGGCCGAGTTCTGAGCGAAGAGGAACGCGCTGCCGAGAACGTCTATATTAAGGTTTTCCCCTCCTCGCTTCTCTCTTCTTCTTCTTAACGGCTCTACCGATTCTGTTTGGTTGTTGAGAAAGTGTAGGAAAGTGAAGGAAACCATTTCTTTTGGCAATCGATCAAGCTTGAAAAATGTTTTGTCGTTTTATTTTAGCTTCTGTTTGGTTCCCCTGGTAAACTCCAGGAAAATGAAAGATACAGTGAAAGCAATTGGGAAAATCAGAGTATTCTGAGTTAAGTGTATTTTTTCTTGATTTATCTACAACTTTTCCATTGATTGTTTTCCGCCTGCAGCTGATAAAGTGGGGGAAGATGATAGAGTAAAGGGAAAAATAAATGAAATTTACGAGTTAGATTTGGTTTTGCTTCAGTTAATGAAAAATTTGCCCTCAAACTGAGCTTGATGATTGATGATTGTACTGTGATTTTTTTTTATTTGCGGTAGAAAATGGAGAAGGAAAGGTCGGAGAAACTGAAGCTAAAGCAGGAGAAAGAGAAGACAGAGAAAGATAATCAGGGTAGTGACAAGGTAATTTTGTGGCTTCATGATTTTTTCTCCTCGTTTTGGAAGTAAAGCTGTCACATTGCTCCTGTAACAATAGTTTTTCCTTCATGTTTTACTTTTGGTTAAGCATAATATAGGGTTGCATTGTTGTTAATGGAATGCGTCGGGGTGATGGGTTAATTATGAGAAGACGGTGACTTGGTTTTCTATCGTGTTTCAAAAGCAATACTCCCTACTTTCACCAACTTTGATGTTTAATGTAATGACTACCTGAATGATTTTAAATGCATGTCGTTCAAGTAATTGATACTGGGTTATATAGATCATGTTTATGCATTCTAGTAACATGCTACACTAGGAAATGGTCGGTGGTGCAACGTCGATATCTTGATGTAGTGAAAACTGCAGTTTTGGTTACTTGGATTGAGTTTATGCATTCTAGTTTCATACTATATGAGGAGATGGTTGGTGGCGTGACATTGATATCTTGATGTGGTGTAAACTGCGGATTTGGTGATTGTTGCCCTTGGCACAGATTTCTACTTGATTTCCTTTTCTATTGGTTTTTGCAGTTTATCTTTGAAAATTAAGTTTTATCTACCTCAATTGTGTCCTGTTTTGCAGAAAGCTGAAGGGAGCCAGAAATCCTGATGGGGGTTAACTGCACCAGAGGCTGTAATGTTGCTGTGGCAATAATCTTCTGAAATAAATGTGACTCGTATTGAGATTTGGTGTTTGTACATACTTGTCTTTTGAATACTCTTGCACAGCCGGTCATAAGCATGGCCATGCTCGTCTACTTGGTTATGTACCTGTTGGAAGTTTTCCTTTCTTAATTTTGACCGATCTGGATTCGTAGTTCGTTTTTATCTTTACTTTTGTTGATGCTCTGAATGATTTCCCGTTATACAATTGAGTTCATGCGGCAATTGTTGATGCTTCACCCAAAACTAGCTGACCTACCTGCGACTAATTTGTTGCCTGAAAGTAGAAAAGAAGTCTTTGACTGGATGGGTGTTTTGCTACTTCATTTCTGATCACAAGTGGTGGTCAGTTCTAGCTTTTTGACGAATTTGGTTCAAATCTTCCTTTGAAGATCACGAAAAGCATCTAAATCCAAAGGGATTCAACCACAGCAGCACAGTAGACTTGACTGAAGGTTTTAAGTCATGGAAATTTATGACAATGATGAACAAACAAAGATTACATGACTCTGAGCCACGAGAACAATCATTGATAGCTCGGAGTATAAAAGGAAAATCACTAGAAAAGATGAAAATACATGTTGATTCCATGTTATTTGAGATAACCAGCACCGATTGGACGTACTAGCATCTTTTTCGAGGCAGGAAGTAGCTAGCTAGCCTTCAGTTTAGGGCTTGCCAAAGCCAGACTTGATCTTCTGAATGGTATATACATCAGTCTTGAATGCCTTGGCAAGAATACCATCATCGATTCCTGTTGAAAGACAGACAAAGGCACAGAAAGTGTTCCAGCATTTGCACTACCAAAAGAAGAAATCACAATTGCTGATTTTTGGGTTGGGTTCTATTGATAGTACACAAGACCCTTTGGAAAAATAAGCATATCTCCATCTTGGAGGCTCTGGGTGTAAAGCACATTTTTGGTATCAACAAATCCAACTTCAAGGCTACCATACACAAGGAACACGAGTTCAGCAGCGCGGGGGTGGGTGTGAGGTGGGTTCAGACCATCGGCAGGGTATTGAAGCACAGCATATGACACACTCTGCCCGTTGAGAGCTGGGAACTCATTCATGGTTGCTTTTGTTAAAGTGAAGTTTTGAGGAAATTTAGTAAGAACCCCACGCATTCCTGTGAAAGTGAAGAACTTTCCATCAACACTTGTGTTAGTTGGTGCAATGAAATCCGAAAGGATATCAGGATCACTTGCTGAGGCAGTCTTGGCAGTGACCAAGGCAAGTAGGAAAAGAATTGAGGAAATAGGTTTGAGTGAATTCACGGCCATGATCGATAAGTTGTAAGCTCAACAGTTGAATATGGAGCTTTCAAGTTTTGCGATGATTGGATTTAGTTGTCCTAGCAATGCCTTTATAGCTTCTTTGAGGCTGAAAAACCTCCTGCTTGCCAGAAAGTGCTGAAATGTCTATGTTACTTTCATGTTTTCACCGAAAAAATCAATCGCGTTCCTCTATAATAGCACTCGCCAGCTAGATAGGAATTGGACTCTTCTGAGATTTCCAGGCAGGCAGTGCACCCCGAAGACCTGATCGAAAAGGGTCTTTAAATTTCTCTTTCAGGCTCAGTTCATTGCAGGTATATACTGAAGCAGGACATTTTACAGCTTGGTTGAAGGAGGCAAAATATTTTCATCAAGTTAGGAGAATAAGTTAAAATCTTTACTCCGAGGCCCAACTTCCGACCTAGTCCAGAGGGTTTATATATATATATATATATATATATTGAAATTCTGTATTTATTGGTCTGCCTTGTGCAACCAAAACTATACGGTCTGATCATTGGATCTTTTAAACAGTTCAAAGGCCATTAAACAGTTCAATGTATATAGCCTCAAATACAGTAAACAGGAGATGAGAAAAAAACAAAGCCTTGATGACGATTAGAATTTTTGGCATTTTCCGTATTCGTGTGGATTAGCCATGAAAAGAAAATATAAATCGACAATGCCGAGGAACTCCAGCTTGCCAAGGCCTGCAAAAGTAGTTACTGAAGGGTTAATTAGTAGTATAAACGGGATCCTCCTTAAATGTAAAACGGCATAGCAGGTTGTAGTAGGATCATTAAAGATCTTTTAATGGCTTCAAACACTCACCAGGGTTTCTTCTTGATATTAGTGCTGACCTTTTCCTGCTTTCAAATATCAATATCCGGAGATGCATGCAGATATAATCTCTGATTTTGTGGTGTCACCAAATGTTACCAAAGTTGATGGAAAGTTGTTCACTTTTACCAGCTTAAGGTCTCTTCTTGGGGGTAAGCCACCAACAGCTTTCACCGCCTCAAAAGTAAGCATGGCAGAATTTCCAGCTCTCAATGGACAGTGTTTCTCACGCGGTTTTACAATATCCAGCCGGTACACTGAACCCTCACACTCAACCTCGATCAGCTGAGCTGCTGTTTCTTATTGATGGTTGCCTTAAAGTGGGCTTTGTTGACACAACTAACAAGCTTTATAATCAGATACTTGAATCTGGGGACGTGTTTGTGTATTCAAAGGGACTTGTTCACTGCCAGTATAATAATGATCCTAACGATCTGGCTGTAGCAGTGTCTGCCTTTGGTAGTGCAAGTTCTGGAACCGTGTCGATTCCGAGCACTTTATTCACAACTGGCATTGATAGTGGGATTTTGGCTAAGGCTTTCAAGACTGATGTTGCTACCATAGAAAAACTCAAGGCAGGTTTGGCACCCAAGGCCTGATATGGAGCTCTAACATAACGTTCCCAGTTTTTTCCATCTTATTTATGAACGAGTAAGTGTTTATCACGGCTCAATGAAGGATTTTGTGGTGATTTTATTTTCATTCGGTGTATTTCTTCATTTTGCTTCTAACTTATGATCAAATGATGATAAATAACAGTGTAGCAAAGTTTATACAGTTTGCCAGTCGCACGCTGACTGTGAAATACTCTCACATTATCAATCTGTTGCTTCGTTAATAACATTCCCCTCAGAAAACCCAAAGCACTTGTCGGTTTAATTTCGTTCGAAGATGGAGTACGAGGAAGTCTATGGTATTCATTGATAAACCTCAACGTGCCCTTCATTCTTCTTTGTCAGAAAAGAGTTCAATGAACATATGCCTTTTCACTTCTTCTAAATGACAAGTGAAGTTATGAAGTATCAGGTGTCTCAGCTTCAAGTGAAAAGTACATAATGTTCAGTATGTTCACCGAAGTACCAAACTGCTGCAGCATTGAGCCTTGTATAATAGCATCATCATTTCTCTTTGTTTTCTTTTTTATTGATTTTTAATTTTTGTTATCCATTTTAAGGGTTCAGCCATGCCTTTTTTCATAGGCAGACTATACTTAAATTCCTTTGCCATTTGCATATCATTGATTAACTGTTATTTCACAAAAACTAGGACTGTTTTATATTGATTTTTCGGGTGTATAACTGATCTTAAGGACATGCGAAATGGTCACTTTGCAGATCCAGACAAAGTAGGATTCAAGTTGAAAAGTTTTGCCAAAAGAATTCTATAAGAACCAGACTGCAAACGTTTTATTACCACAACATTCATTCTTTCTCTGCAGAAGACAATCGAATGAAGAAATGGTAAAGGTCAGGTAGAAAGAAAAGTAACTAAAGCTAAATGTAGCTACAGTAGCAAGACTAGGATCATGTCATGCCTTCATGGCGAGACCTGCTTTGATCTTCTGGATAGTAGAATATCAATTTTAAAAGCCTTGGCAAGGATGTTATCATCAATGCCAGTACCAAACACAGTTGATGGAACAGACAGTGCCAGCATTTGCTTTTCCAAAGGCAGAAATAGCTGTGGCAGGGTTCTTGGCATTTGCATTGGACTGATAGTGCACAAGTCCCTTCGGGAACACAAACATGTCAACAAGTTGAAGAGTCTGAGTGTGAAGTTTATTTGTGGTGTCAATGAAGCCGACCTCAAGGGCCAAGGCTTCCATCGACAGCGAAAAGGAGCTCAGCAGGAGGAGGATGGGTGTGAGGTGGGTTGATTGTACCTGCAGGGCACTCAAGTGCAGCAAAGGAAACACTCCGACCATCAAGAGAAATCCCCATCAATGGTTGTTGAAGAGTTTGCTGGGACTACAAAGTCTGTGATGATATCTGGATCACTTGCTGTGACCATGGCAACAAATGTCACAAAAAGAACCATGGGACTAGTATACATCTCCTTCCAACAAATTGAATATGTGATGGAATGGGTGATTTGTGCTTTCTGTGCCGAGTAATTCCACTGAATCGGGCACTTATTTCTTAAACCATCTTAGATATTTTTTTTAAAACAAAAAAAAGGGAAAAAAATAATAAATTAATTCATGGATGTACAAGTAATTTGTTGTTAGAGAAGAAAAGAAAGACGATGTATTGGGTTGAAAAGATATTTAAATTATTTTGTATTTAAATTTTCTAAGATTTAAATTGCAGAATAAAATAGATAATTTTTTCTAAAAAAGATTCTTCAAATTTTGTTATGAATAGTGATGCAAATCCTCAAATAAGCCGAACAGATGCAGTCTCAACCACCCATCTAAGTTGTTTGTTCTTGCTTTAATAGTATCAATTAGTGTGTGTGTGTGTGTAATAAAATAATTTAATAGCATCGATCCTCTAATAAAAACCAATATATATTTTCATGACTAAACGTTCTTTTTAAAGTTCTAAAATCAGTAGCCAGTAGAGCTAGTTAACTTTTTAAAATATATCGATTTAGTAAAAAAATATATATAATTCAATCTTGGGATTGTTATTGTTGCATAGAAGATTCCGTGGTTCATAAGATATAATTTATAATAATATTCTAACGAGGATTTCAACCAGCGCGTCATCTGGAAAGCTTGAACAAAGAAGACTAGCACAGCTGCAGTTCTTGCTCTCACTTGCCCAGAGATTTAAAATAGGTTTTCCATTCATGATTGAAAACAAGAGCGTGCTGAAAATCACAAAACGAAAGGCACAATTCTATTAAAAAATAGTGTTCCCTAGCATGGCAAGAACAGCAGAACTAATCGATTATACAAACCTCTTCTGACCTGACTCAGACGGATCAGATTGGGAATCCAATTCAACGATCCATGGCGCCCTTGCTTGTTCCCTCTCCCGTTACTTCAGAAACGGCGGCTAGCTTTTTAGCAACTGAATGTAACTCCGTAGAGCTTCCTATAGTCTGGAATGAAGTCGTGACGGTTTCCTTCACAGCCAAAAAGAAAGAATCGTCGAGGCATAGCTCCGCCCCTCTTGTTCGAGTATGGGTTTCTATGCCTAAACACAGGGCCCGATCCGGGTGAAAAAGAAGAAGCCCGATATTATATGTAAGAATAGCAGCTGCCCCCCCTTTCCTGTTTGGAAAGGGGAAAGTGCTCGGCGCGGCGCCAAGACCCTTGACGAACCCCACAGATGATAGGCCAGGGGAAGGCGACTGAAGACCTATTACTGGAATAGGGACTCCTCGGGCAAGACTATTTAAGATGTGGTATTCCATGTCGCCAAAGCAGGCAGCTAAGCTTTAGCTTACTTCCATCTCCCATCAATGGCTTCCGGGAGATTATTGGGCCTTGATTTGTGCTTAGATTTGACCTCAATTAAAAAAAAAAATTATCAAACGGCGACAATGCATGCATCTATTGAACATAAAATTGGATTTTCATGGAAAGCATGATTGATTTAATAACTATAGAGATATTCTTAATAAACCAACTTCCTAATACTTTTTTCATTTATTTAGATTTGAATGTACTATTTATATATATAAAAACCTAGCGATATATTTTAATCACCATTCAATCTTCAATGGTTTTACAATGATATTGTACATTCTTATGATGATCTTACTGCTTTTTTTAATTGCCATGTACTTACTGTAACAACAAACTCATCGATATTTAATTAAGAAAATACTTTTGAAACTCTACTTTAATATCATGATGGGTTTTGTTTACAAAAACAATATTTGCAGTCAGAAAAGCACATTTTCACTAAAACAATCTGAGAGATGCCTTGATTAAAAAAAAAAAAAAGAGTTTAGATTGAAGAAATATATTTTCTTACTTCTTTTGAACCATCTGAATTCCTAGAGAAAACCTCTATTTCCACTGTCATCGTCTTTTATTGTGAAAAAATATGGACTTAGTTAAGAAAATAGGATGTTGTCTTTTAAAATATCGTTACTTTTCTATGTTTATGTTACTAATTGCTTTGCAGATTATTATGTATTAAACTGATATATAGAATTAATTCCTACTATGAACACACACATGCATGATTCTTATATTTTCCATCCTGAATTGTTTATATTCTTCTTTCAGAATCACTGTTCTCATTTTTTATGCTACTGTGGATATATGTTTGATTTATGTATTTCTTATCGAAGATACGCTATTCCCTTTTTATGTCAAATTGATATATTTCATCGATTTTTTTAATCTGTTGCTCTTTTTTTTGTTCATTAATCCACGATGTTATTAAAAAAAAACACTATAGATGTAAAAAAAAATACAAGAATAATAAAATATAATTCAGATAAGAAAATATATTAATTTATTGTCATTCTTGTAAATGTATATCTCTACAATTGATTAACTAAATTTAAAAAAAAAATCTATAAAACAAGATTATCAAACCCCGTTGGCCTCATAACTTATATCATGAGCTAAGTTGGTTTACCTAGTTTGAATAAGCTAGGTAAAAAATTAAAAAATTATTATTCTGATTTTTCATGATTTTTTTATCTTTTTGAGAAAAGTCCCAGTGATACCACTCTGCATAATTGAAATTGTTGTAAAGATTATTTTTTAAAATATATTTTTGATATTAAGGTATTAAAATAATTTAAAAATATATACAATATATAACTTAAAACAAAAAAAAAAAGTATTTTTTTAAATATACTTTTAGAACACAAAAATAAATATTATCTCCTACCTCCTCCTCTTCTAATTTTTATTTTTTTTTGGCTTAAGTTTTACGAATGATGAACTTGTTACACATGCAAGAAGTGTGAGAGACTTTTGTGATTTCATTTTGAAAAGGGAAGGCGGGAAAGGCAGACAAAGAATTATGGATATACTCAAGTAAAGGCCGCAGGGCAGCAGGGCCCCCAACATTAATCATGACCGTTACCCAACAAAATCACCACCACACTCAACTTCATGATGACGGTAGGCTGTAGATACCCTAACTCTAGTCCTACCTCACGGGATCTCTCCCTTCTGTCCCCACACCTTTTTCTTTCTTTTTTTTTAAAAAAAAGATTTTAAAGCCAAAAACATTAAACAGCTTGATAGCCGTCGAGGCTGAAATCCTCTCCATCTTTCTCGAAGAGGACAAAAAGGTGAAAAATTTGTCTCAATCCCTGCCCTAATCTTTACACCTAAACCTTCTATACTCGGTTTCAAATCTTCTTCTGCTTTCTTCCACACACAAATTAACTGAATAACCAAAACTTCTACAGCTTGAATTGTAGGAGACTACGGTAGATAATAATGTTCCATCAATAGCATAAATGGTATTAAAAGAAAACGAGGAACCAGAAAAATATCATCTAGAGAGACAAAAGAAGAGGGCTGGCCACTCATGGCTGGCTCAAGCTGCAATCCCATTGACCAAAATCTTTCAAATTCACCAGGCATGGTGTGTATGGAAAGACCGAGATCTGCCCCTTCATTATTTGCCTGTCTTTCTTTGTTCTATAAATCAATTCCACCCTTTTGTCTTCGGGATCATAACTGAGCATAGCTCCCCCAGTCCCAAAGAAGACAACTTCGGAAGTTGGATGCAAAGCAAAGGGCCTCAAAGCTGAAATTTTACCAAATCTGGCAATAGTAGTCCTATCCAGCCGATGCACGTGTTTTCCCAAATAATCAACATTGATATTGTGAATCAGAGTCCATCTGTCATTCTTGCAACGATCCTCAAACAACCAAAAGTGTAATGCAGTTCCGACAAGATCGGAATAACATAAATGGCGCCTCGACAGCCCAATGCATCCATAGTCATTGGGAGCAAGTCTCTCCTTCTCTGGAAGCTCAATGGCACGAGAATTTCCTCTGTTAAGATCAAAACATAAAAGCAGTTTTGAGGCAGATTGACGGTACAACACTCCATCCAAGTAAATACAATGCTTGGCCAATCTAGCCTTCTTAGATCCATATCCAAAAGCGGTTTCTTGGATAGTCCAACTGCCAGTCTCTGATGAGAACACGCGCAATCTTTGGGGGCCCTTGGGCTCTGAATAATCAAAGCAAACAACTCTGTAGTGTGGTGATTTGAAAGGATCAAATGCCAGGGATGCAGAACATGTGTCTTCGAGTGTAAAATCTCTAGGAATCGCCACACACTGTTTTGTCACAGGATTGCACACATAGTACTGCGGAATAGAACCCTCAACAAACAAAAGCAGACCATTGCAACAATCAAGGAAATCAACCCAGGCAGGTTCAAAAGGCAACAGCGAAGAATAGGACTTGACAAATTCATGTGGTTCCGGTGCAACTGCTGGAGTCATGGCGCAGGGGATATAATCAATGTATGTTTTCCCGCTACTGACCCTCCTCCACACATGGTAAATAAAGCCACGAAGAGGTGAAGAATCTGAGATTTTTGGAACACAAGCATCAGTAATCAGATTGTTCCAACATTTGCAAACGCTTTTAAGTCTAATGAGATGCTTGCGATCAGTAACTCGACAGAGGATTTCAACCAGCACGTCATCTGGTAAACTTGAAAAAAGACAACTGGCACAGCTGCAGTCCTTGCTCTCAACTGCTTTTCCATCTAAAGAGGTAGCCATCAGTCCCCCTCTACCTTTTTCGCACGCACTTCATTAATTTGACAAGCAAAGGGAAAAAAAAAAAATTAGCCCCGTGACTACTTTTACAGTTTCTGACTTATCAGATGCAATTTGGGAATCCACCCTCTTCAGAAATAATTAACATAGCCGTCCTCTTCGCAAAAAAAAAATATAGTAACTTGTTTCAGAGATTTAAATTAGGGTTTTCATGATTGAAAACAAAAGATGCTGAAAATCACAAAATTAAAAACACCAACATTTCCTGACATGGAAAATAAAACAGCAGAATTAATTAAATATACATAACGATGGTAGAGATAAATAGTTTTCTAAATTAATTAAAGAAACCAAAACCTGATCAGCAGAAAACAATAGATAACTCATTGCACTTAATCAATTTGTCAAGCAAGGGGAAAACAAGAGGAAAAGAAAAGAAATTAGCCACATCCTGTTTCTGAGATGCAATTTGAGAATCCATCCCCTTCAAAAACATTAACACCGCAACAAGCCCTCCTCTTTGCCAGGGAAAAAAAAAAACCAAAAGTATAACTTTTGAGACCAGAAGGTGATAGCTTATTTCAGAGATTTAAAATAGGTTTTTCATTCATGATTGAAAACAAAAGCGTGCTGAAAATCACCAAACGAAAAACACAATGTTATTAAATATACAAAACGATGGTAGAGATGAATAGTTTTCTAAATTAATTGAAGAAACCAAAAAAAAAGATCAGCAGAAAACAATAACAATAGATAACTTATTGCAAAAATTTAGGGTAAACAAGGTAAATTAGCTTACTGTGCTGTCTCTCTCTGATTTATCAGATGCATGTGGCTGTCGTATCACCAGTACGTAAAAATAATATAAATATAATTAAGAAGGCAAATAAGATCACAAAAGAAAACTTAGTTTGCAAAAGTAGGGTTTCAAGTGATTCCTCGTCTATTTAAACCTTTTTTCATGCCACCGGCCCATCTAGAGAAATTGCTTATAAGGGCTCAACTACTGGGTCTTAGTTTGATTAAGATCTGGGCTAATAAGTTGTGCTCAATTAAAAGAATTTAACCACCCATATTTCTTAAACCATCTTAGATATTATTTAAAAAAAAACAAAATTCAAAGAATAGAAAATTCTAATAACCTTTAAAAATAATTTCAGAGATAAAAATAGGGTAAAGTTGTGAGATTTTCAAAAACACTGAATTATCCAAAATTTTAAAAAATAATAAATTAATTCATGGATGTATAAGTAATTTGTTGTTAGATAGGAAAAGAAAGAAGATGTATTGGGTTAAAAAGATATTTAAATTATCTTGTATTTGAATTTTCTAAGATTTAAATTGCGGAATAAAATAGATAATTTTTTTAAAATAAAAATCATCAAATTTTACTATTTTTACCCACACTTGTTGTTATGAAAAGTGATGCAAATCCTCAAATAAGCCGAATATATACATTCTCAACCACCAATGTAAGTTTTTTGTTCTTGCTGGTTAAATTTTAAAAAATATAATTTAACTTTTTTGTTCTTGCATGAAAGATTTCGTGCTTCATAAGATATAAAATTACAGCGACAGTTAGTATATAATTTTAAGAAATATATTGAAGGGCCTTTCTTTTTATGATGAATGTCTTATAAAAGGGATTAGTCCAGTAAAAATATATGGAATTTCTTGTTTATCTTAGCCCCAATATAATATTCTTAACTAAAATTATTCTTCTTATTAAAAAAATATTTCGTCGTTGTTACAATAAATTAATGATTAATATTATACCTAGTTAAAATCTAAACAGATTATAAATGTGATGAAATAACATTCAAAATCTGTTTACAAATTTTAACAATAAAAAACCAATTTTAATATAATCCTCGCGGACAGTTTATTTATTGTTCATATTGTTAAGTAAATTATTAAAATAAAAATAAAAATAAAAATTTATAATAATATTCTAATGAAAATCACAAAACAAAAGGCACAATTTTATTAAAAAATAATGCTCCCTGACATGGAAAAAACAACAGAACTAATTGATTGTACAGACCGGCTTGTAAAAATAAATAATTTTATAAATCATCAATGTAATTAAAGAAACTAAAAATCAACATGGAAAACAATGCTATATCTTATTGTAAATTAGGTTACTTTATTGCCGCTCTTTGACTTATCAGATATTACATCGCCGGTGTAATTAAGAAGATTTTATGTCTTCTTTTATAAAAACAATGTTAAATAAGTGTTGTTTTACAATATTTTTTTAAAAAAATTCAAGATATATTTTACCTATTCGTGTATTTATTTATCAAATTAATTAAGTCATATTTAATCAGTTTTTATAAAATTTATTTTAAAACTTAATTCAATATAATAATCAAATTGACAAGTCAATGACTTCTTCTCAAGTCTACTACTTTTTATAATATTATTAAAAAAAAATTGGTATTAATTGGTTTTTTTTATCATCAGCTTAATTATCAACTCTGAAATAGGTAACATCGTAAATTTTATTTGTTTTAAACATATAAAATTAATACAATATATTTTTTTAAAATTATATAAATAGCATTAAATTTTTTCATGCAAACCTCTCGAATCAGGGGACTGACAATGACAATATTAGATGCATCCATGTTGCATATAATTGTATTTTCATGGCTCGGTAAAGCATTGAAGGTCGTGATCTCACAAAAAATCTTGAGGATTATTTTTTTATTTTTTTGCAATACACTTTTTTGTCTCAAATTGTAAAAATTTGTCTCAATCCCTGCCCTAATCCTGACACCAAAGAATAAATCTTAATATCGATTGATCGCCTTTACAAAATGTAAAGTAACGGCGACAGTTCATGCATACTGTTTAAAAAAATCCTCTTGATGGAGGGCTTGCACGTGTACAAAACATAACTGACAACCTAACAAATTCTTTTCAACACCATTGACATTAATGGTCCCAAACAAGTTGTTGAATATTCTGACTTTCCATTATTTTTTTTCTTTTTTAGAAAAGTCTTGGTGACACCGCTTGTTTTTCTTTTTAGATGTTTGAATTCGTAGTTATAATTATTTTTTATATTAATTTTTTTTAAAAGAATATTTTTAACATCAAAACATCAAAATATAAAAAATTTAATTTAAAGTAAACAAATAAATAGGATCTTTTAAATCCTCCACCTCTAATTTATTTATTTTTTTTTTTTGTTGGCTCAAGTTTTACGAACCGTAAGCTTGTTACACGTGCGAGAAGTACGAGGGACTTTTGTGATTTCATTTTGAAAACGGAAGGTGGGAAAGGCAGACACAGAATTACGGATATACTCAAGTAAGGGCCTAAGGGTAGCGGGGCCCCAAACATTAATCATGACCGTTACCCAACAAAATCACCACCACACTCAACTTCCTGATGACCGTAGGTTGTAGATACCCTAATTCTAGTCCTACCTCACGGGATCTCTCCCTTCTGTCACAGAACTTCTTTTTTTTAAGAAAGAAAAAGATTTTAAAGCCATAAACAGCTTTATAGCCCCTCGAGGCTGAAATCCTCTGTATCTTTGTCGAAGAGAACAAAAAGGTGAAAAATATGTCTCAGTCCCTGCCCTAATCTTGACACCTAAACCTTCTATACTCGGTTTCAAATCTTCTTCTGCTTTCTTCTCCACATCAAATCTTGAAGACCCAAGTCTAGAGGGGCTGAAAAGATGAAAGGAATAATGAAAGGGAAGTTGATGAAGAAGCTGTTGTCAACGAAGCCAACAGGGTACTTGAAGGAAACTAGAGTTCTCCACGTGAATGCAGCAGATGGGTTCATTGAGGCATTGATAACGAGGCCTAGTCTACAAGCTCAGGCTCAGGCTGAAACCTCAGAGTTGATGTTTTCAGGGTGGCGTAAATGTTTGTAGGGCTGTTAGAAATTTGAGATTTTAAGGGTATTGTTACCGTGATGTAGAGAAGATGTTTTGGACAGGGTTAGTATTCAGTACGCAGTAGGAAAGATCAGAGAAATGAATCTTCTAAATGAGACGATCTCCTTATGGGGCAGGGAAGGTGAACCCCAGAGATCTCTAGAGAGAATAGCTTGTAACCGCAGTAGACAGAGTTGTGATGGAAATGGATGAATGAATGCTATGTGTTTTCATCATATCCATTAAATGTTTAAACTGTCATCTACTGATATTTGTAACTGGCTTTGTAACAGGTTGTTTTGGACTGGATTGAGTAGCTTTGGTAAAGGTGATTGGAAAAACATCTTAAGAAATGTGGTCATTACCAGAAAAAGTAGCTTGACATGCCCAGAAGCACTTCCTTCACACGCCAGAATTCTGTGAAGAAAGAGAGGAAATGAGCATTGCTTATGTAATTGTAAAACCATCCCACATCGAAAACAAAAAAGAATTGTCAGGTCAGTTTTCTCTATAAATAGAGGTCCGCTACCCCACGTGTCTTCTTATTCGGAGACAAAGCCAGTAGCAGCGCGCTAGAGGCAAGTCTCTCTACTAGGTTCTTCTTTAATTACCCTGCTTTCAATGCCTTAACACTTCGAGAAGAAGGCAAGTTAATTAGGACAGCATGACAGTTTGTTTTAATATTTGGTTGTTGTGATCTGCTAGTGACTTGCTCGTTCCGATAATGATATATAGAACAATGATTTGTTTGTATGTTTTTCAAATTTTAATCAGAAATAAAAACTAATCAATTAGTAGAATATCTGCATAATTTCATCAATAAATACGATCCTGAGTTTGCCAAACAATATTAGCATTCTCACTATGCTTAGCTTGTTCTATTCTACGTACTATCTTCTGTTTTTTTGTGCTGATAAGAGGATTAGTCTTCAGAAAAATCATTAGAATAAAATACTTGCTTTTAATGCCTGGACACTTGGAGAAGAAGACAAATTAATTAGGAGATGACGGCAGTTTGTTTTTATAATTGGTTGTTGCGATCTGTTAGTTACTTGTTCGTTCGATAATGATATATAGAACCATGACTTGCTTGTATCTTTTTCAAATTTTAATCAGAAATAAAAACTAATCAATTAGTAGAATATCTGCATAATTTCATCAATAAATACGATCCTGAGTTTGCCAAACAATATTAGCATTCTCACTATGCTTAGCTTGTTCTATTCTACGTACTATCTTCTGTTTTTTTGTGCTGATAAGAGGATTAGTCTTCAGAAAAATCATTAGAATAAAATACTTGCTTTTAATGCCTTGACACTTGGAGAAGAAGACAGATTAACTAGGAGATGACGGCAGTTTGTTTTTATAGTTGGCTGTTGCGATCTGTTAGTTACTTGTTCGTTCGATAATGATATATAGAACCATGACTTGTTTGTATCTTTTTCAAATTTTAATCAGAAATAAAAACTAATAAATTAGTAGAATATCTGCATAATTTCATCAATAAATACGATCCTGAGTTTGCCAAAAAATATTAGCATTCTCACTATGCTTGGCTTGTTTTATTCTATGTATTATCTTCTGTTTTCTTGTGCTGATAAGAGAATTAGTTTTCTTGTATTAATCAGTAGAAAAATCATTAGTAGTCCAGTGTCTTTATCTCTAGGATTTTTTTCTTTGTTTTTGCTGGTGTTTTATGCAGCATCCTTCAAAATGGAAGCAACCAGATTTCATCAAGAATTTTATAAAATCGAACGCATTGGTTGGTATTTTTTTCACTTTTATTTTCAATAATACTTTTTTTTTTTGTGTTAAATTTCATTGGATTTATTTCATTAAATATTTCAGGAAAAGGGGCATATGGAACAGTTTTTTCATGCATGCATAAGTTGGATGGACAAGCATATGCTGTAAAAATTGTAAAATTTAATAAACATAATGATCAAGATAAGGTGTTAAGAGAAGTGAAAGCCTTGGCTAAATGTAATCACAGCAATGTGGTAAGATATTTCAATG
Source organism: Populus euphratica (assembly GCF_000495115.2). Lineage (NCBI taxonomy): Eukaryota > Viridiplantae > Streptophyta > Magnoliopsida > Malpighiales > Salicaceae > Populus > Populus euphratica. Next base: position 700,006 of record NW_011499893.1, read on the forward strand.
CATGGATTGAATGGATGGTGGTGCGGTCTTCTGATGAAGATGAAGATTATGATAAAGGAGGAGGTGGTGATGGTTCTTCTCCTAAGAGTCCGGATGCCATGCTTTTCATACAGATGGAGCATTGTCATCAGTAAATAAATTTTTAATAGTTAAACCGTTAAGTTTTGTTAGTTAAACTGTTAAGTTTTGTCTTAGAAGCGTGGTTCTTTATTCTAACAAGCTTACTCTTCCATAGGAATCTTGACAATCTACTGGAGCAATCAACCATAACTGAGGGTACAGCTCTGAGGTACTTTCAAGGGATGGTGAAAGGTCTGGACCACATACATGGGAAGAAAATAATCCATGGGGATCTGTCAAGGAAAAACATCTTCATTGACGCTAGCGACGTGATCAAGGTGGCTGACTTCGGCTTAGGTATATGTTTCCTTCTCAAGTTAATAAATTTTTAGGTTTAGATTCGTTGTTACCTTTTAACTAAAAAACTTCTGTTTGCAGCCAAACTACTGGGCAATTCTGCTACTGCTATTAAATCTGGAAGTTCCGGCACAAAGTTTTATCTTGCTCCAGAAGCAGAAAAGGGGGCTCCCATCGACCAAAAAGCGGACATATATAGTCTTGGTATCCTGTTTTTGGAGTTGCTCGGGAGCTTCACCACGATGTCTGCGCGGGCTCATGCCATTAACGATCTGCGAGAAATGAGAGTGTTGCCTGAGAGCATATCCACATATGAAGATTACATCTTACAATTGGTGGCATTTTCTCCCGAAGAGAGGCCATCGACTAAAGAGATTCTCACATGGCCAATATGGGCTGATGTTTCATCTTCAGAGGCAGAGAATAATGACAGAGCCCCGATACGGACTGGTGATGACCACCAAGCAGCAGATGATGACATGCCAGGGTTGAAAGATGCTGGTGATGCCATGCCAGTGTTGGAAGAGGATAAGGTTAGTGTATTAAGAAGATTGAATTGTATATTTTGTTTGACACTATTGACTCCTCTTCTAAAGTAATTAATTTTTTTTTGTTTCGATTGCAGAGTCTGTTAGTCGAGATCTAATTGATCAGGACAAAGACAGACTTGTCATATCTTTTACTATTCATATACAGACTTGTCATATCTTTTACTATGCATATACAGACTTCTTTTTGTATGTTTGTATGGAGAATCCTTTTGACCTGGTCTCCATTGTTTGGTGAATAATGAATGCCTGTGAGTGTACAGTGACATATTCATAGCTTTAAGTCTTTAGCATGTGTTTTGAACTCTAGTGAGGTGATTTGGAAGGATCAAATGCCTTTTGATGGTGAACTTCCAATTGTTGATTGAGAACAACGGTACGATACAGAATGCAGCCACGAAACCGTGTAACATCATCAGATTCAGCAACCTGTCGCTTAGGACCGCAGTCTGTGCTCCTTTCGAGAACAACAACTTCAAGTCTGGTAATACCCGGAACCAAGAAAATGACAACACCATCAATGCCTAAAGGTCAGAACATGGCTGCAAAGCGAAGCAGCTTAACAAATGCTCCAAATAGAGATCAGACACGAAGTAACATGGAAAGTGTAACAAAAAGATCATTGATTTCAAGTTAACCGAGACAAAATATGGAGATAGCAAGTAAAACAAGGAAAACCATCTTGGAAAAAGGGGGGGAAGGAAGAAAAACTTGTTGCCTTGGTGATTCTTAATTTGAGAAATGAGAACTCTAAAATTGTTGCAAGACAAAACCCATTAAGTATCTTCTCTCTGCCCTGGGAAAAAGAAGTTGGAATTCAAGTTGAAAAGCATGAAGCTGTGTGGCTGTAATGGACTGGTTGTTGCCTTGAAATTCAGAAACCCTTACAATCCCACTGCCAGTGAAGGAGATCAAGAATCCTTTTAATCTCGTAAAATTGTTGGGGACCAAGAACCAATCTTGTAAAACCCTGACCCACCCCTCCACACACACACAAATTAACTGAATAACCAGAACTTCTACAGCTTGAATTGTAGGAGACTACGGTAGATAATAATGTTCGATCAATAGCATAAATGGTATTAAAAGAAAACGAGGATACAGAAAAATGTCATCTAGCGAGACAAAAAAAGTGGGCTGGCAAAAATATCATCTAGAGAGACAAAAGAAGAGGGCTGGCCACTCATGGCTGGCTCAAGCTGCAATCCCATTGACCAAAATCTTTCAAATTCACCAGGCATGGTGTGTATGGAAAGACCGAGATCTGCCCCTTCATTATTTGCCTGTCTTTCTTTGTTGTATAAATCAATTCCACCCTTTTGTCTTCGGGATCATAACTGAGCATAGCTCCCCCAGTCCCAAAGAAGACAACTTCGGAAGTTGGATGCAAAGCAAAGGGCCTCAAAGCTGAAATTTTACCAAATCTGGCAATAGTAGTCCTATCCAGCCGATGCACGTGTTTTCCCAAATAATCAACATTGATATTGTGAATCAGAGTCCATCTGTCATTCTTGCAACGATCCTCAAACAACCAAAAGTGTAATGCAGTTCCGACAAGATCGGAATAACATAAATGGCGCCTCGACAGCCCAATGCATCCATAGTCATTGGGAGCAAGTCTCTCCTTCTCTGGAAGCTCAATGGCACGAGAATTTCCTCTGTTAAGATCAAAACATAAAAGCAGTTTTGAGGCAGATTGACGGTACAACACTCCATCCAAGTAAATACAATGCTTGGCCAATCTAGCCTTCTTAGATCCATATCCAAAAGCGGTTTCTTGGATAGTCCAACTGCCAGTCTCTGATGAGAACACGCGCAATCTTTGGGGGCCCTTGGGCTCTGAATAATCAAAGCAAACAACTCTGTAGTGTGGTGATTTGAAAGGATCAAATGCCAGGGATGCAGAACATGTGTCTTCGAGTGTAAAATCTCTAGGAATCGCCACACACTGTTTTGTCACAGGATTGCACACATAGTACTGCGGAATAGAACCCTCAACAAACAAAAGCAGACCATTGCAACAATCAAGGAAATCAACCCAGGCAGGTTCAAAAGGCAACAGCGAAGAATAGGACTTGACAAATTCATGTGGTTCCGGTGCAACTGCTGGAGTCATGGCGCAGGGGATATAATCAATGTATGTTTTCCCGCTACTGACCCTCCTCCACACATGGTAAATAAAGCCACGAAGAGGTGAAGAATCTGAGATTTTTGGAACACAAGCATCAGTAATCAGATTGTTCCAACATTGACCAAAATCTTTCAAATTCACCAGGCATGGTGTGTATGGAAAGACCGAGATCTGCCCCTTCATTATTTGCCTGTCTTTCTTTGTTGTATAAATCAATTCCACCCTTTTGTCTTCGGGATCATAACTGAGCATAGCTCCCCCAGTCCCAAAGAAGACAACTTCGGAAGTTGGATGCAAAGCAAAGGGCCTCAAAGCTGAAATTTTACCAAATCTGGCAATAGTAGTCCTATCCAGCCGATGCACGTGTTTTCCCAAATAATCAACATTGATATTGTGAATCAGAGTCCATCTGTCATTCTTGCAACGATCCTCAAACAACCAAAAGTGTAATGCAGTTCCGACAAGATCGGAATAACATAAATGGCGCCTCGACAGCCCAATGCATCCATAGTCATTGGGAGCAAGTCTCTCCTTCTCTGGAAGCTCAATGGCACGAGAATTTCCTCTGTTAAGATCAAAACATAAGAGCAGTTTTGAGGCAGATTGACGGTACAACACTCCATCCAAGTAAATACAATGCTTGGCCAATCTAGCCTTCTTAGATCCATATCCAAAAGCGGTTTCTTGGATAGTCCAACTGCCAGTCTCTGATGAGAACACGCGCAATCTTAGGGGGCCCTTGGGCTCTGAATAATCAAAGCAAACAACTCTGTAGTGTGGTGATTTGAAAGGATCAAATGCCAGGGATGCAGAACATGTGTCTTCGAGTGTAAAATCTCTAGGAATCGCCACACACTGTTTTGTCACAGGATTGCACACATAGTACTGCGGAATAGAACCCTCAACAAACAAAAGCAGACCATTGCAACAATCAAGGAAATCACCACAGGCAGGTTCAAAAGGCAACAGCGAAGAATAGGACTTGACAAATTCATGTGGTTCCGGTGCAACTGCTGGAGTCATGGCGCAGGGGATATAATCAATGTATGTTTTCCCGCTACTGACCCTCCTCCACACATGGTAAATAAAGCCACGAAGAGGTGAAGAATCTGAGATTTTTGGAACACAAGCATCAGTAATCAGATTGTTCCAACATTTGCAAACGCTTTTAAGTCTAATGAGATGCTTGCGATCAGTAACTCGACAGAGGATTTCAACCAGCACGTCATCTGGTAAACTTGAAAAAAGACAACTGGCACAGCTGCAGTCCTTGCTCTCAACTGCTTTTCCATCTAAAGAGGTAGCCATCAGTCCCCCTCTACCTTTTTCGCACGCACTTCATTAATTTGACAAGCAAAGGGAAAAAAAAAATCTAAAGAGGTAGCCATCAGTCCCCCTCTGCCTTTTTCGCACGCACTTAATTAATTTGACAAGCAAAGGGAAAACAAAAAAAAAAGAAAAGAAATTAGCCCCGTGACTACTTTTACAGTTTCTGACTTATCAGATGCAATTTGGGAATCCACCCTCTTCAGAAATAATTAACATAGCCGTCCTCTTCGCAAAAAAAAAATATAATTAACATAGTCCTCCTCTTTGCAAAATAAAAATAAAAATAGTAACTTGTTTCAGAGATTTAAATTGGGGTTTTCATGATTGAAAACAAAAGATGCTGAAAATCACAAAATTAAAAACACCAACATTTCCTGACATGGAAAATAAAACAGCAGAATTAATTAAATATACATAACGATGGTAGAGATAAATAGTTTTCTAAATTAATTAAAGAAACCAAAACCTGATCAGCAGAAAACAATAGATAACTCATTGCACTTAATCAATTTGTCAAGCGAGGGGAAAAGAAGAGGAAAAGAAAAGAAATTAGCCACACCCTGTTACTGAGATGCAATTTGAGAATCCATCCCCTTCAAAAACAATTAACACGCAACAAGCCCTCCTCTTTGCCGGAAAAAAAAAAAAACCTAAAGTATAACTTTTGAAATCAGAAGGTGATAGCTTATTTCAGAGATTTAAAATAGGTTTTTCATTCATGATTGAAAACAAAAGCGTGCTGAAAATCACCAAACGAAAAACACAATGTTATTAAATATACAAAACGATGGTAGAGATGAATAGTTTTCTAAATTAATTGAAGAAACCAAAAAAAAAGATCAGCAGAAAACAATAACAATAGATAACTTATTGCAAAAATTTAGGGTAAACAAGGTAAATTAGCTTACTGTGCTGTCTCTCTCTGATTTATCAGATGCATGTGGCTGTCGTATCACCAGTACGTAAAAATAATATAAATATAATTAAGAAGGCAAATAAGATCACAAAAGAAAACTTAGTTTGCAAAAGTAGGGTTTCAAGTGATTCCTCGTCTATTTAAACCTTTTTTCATGCCACCGGCCCATCTAGAGAAATTGCTTATAAGGGCTCAACTACTGGGTCTTAGTTTGATTAAGATCTGGGCTAATAAGTTGTGCTCAATTAAAAGAATTTAACCACCCATATTTCTTAAACCATCTTAGATATTATTTAAAAAAAAACAAAATTCAAAGAATAGAAAATTCTAATAACCTTTAAAAATAATTTCAGAGAGAAAAACAGGGTAAAGTTGTGAGATTTTCAAAAACACTGAATTATCCAAAATTTTAAAAAATAATAAATTAATTCATGGATGTATAAGTAATTTGTTGTTAGATAGGAAAAGAAAGAAGATGTATTGGGTTAAAAAGATATTTAAATTATCTTGTATTTGAATTTTCTAAGATTTAAATTGCGGAATAAAATAGATAATTTTTTTAAAATAAAAATCATCAAATTTTACTATTTTTACCCACAATTGTTGTTATGAAAAGTGATGCAAATCCTCAAATAAGCCGAATACATACATTCTCAGCCACCCATACAGGTATTTTGTTCTTGCTAGTTAGAGCTAGTTAATTTTTAAAAAAAATATATACCAAATTAGTATAAAAATATAATTTAATCTTGATCAACTTGGATTGTTATTGTTGCATAGAAAATTTCGTGCTTCATATGATATAAATAATGTTCCCTGGCATGGCAAAAATAGCAGAACTAAACCAGCCTATAGAAATAAATAATTTTATAAATTATCTATGTAATTAAAGAAACTAAAAATCAACGCGGAAAACAATACCATATCTTATTGTGAATTAGGTTACTTTACTGCCCCTCTATGACCTATCAGATACTGCATCGTCAGTATAATTAAGGAGGTAAATAAAATAAAATGATATTTTATTTTGCTAAAAAAACAAATTAGGGTTTTCATGTCTGCAATCTTGTTTAAACTGTTTTTGAATGCGTGGAACAATCCATCTATAGTATTGCTTGGACATGCGGCCTTCATTAGGGCTCAATTAAAAAAATTAATTATCAGATTTTTGGAATTATCTCGGATATTTTAAAAAAAATTAGAAATAGAAAATTTGGATAATTTCTCAAAATAATGTAATAAAAAATAGGATAAAAATTGTATATTTTTATGATGATCTCACTACTTTTTTTTAATTGCTACGTGCACCTGTTTTTCTACTTATTTTAAAGAAATATATTTTCTACTTATTTTAAACAATTTAAATTTCTAAAGAAAACCTCTATTTCTATTGTCATTGTCTTTTATTATAAAAAATACGGACTTGTTTAAGAAAATAGGATGTTGTTTTTAAAAAGATCGCTACTTTTTTATGTTTATATTACTAATTGCTTTGTAGATTATTATGTATTAATCTGATGTATAGAATTAATTCCTACTATGGTTTGCTGACTAATATTGAATAAAAATAGAATACACACATGCATGATTTTTATATTTTCCATCCTGAATTGTTTTATTTTTCTTTCAGAATCACTGTTCTCATTTTTTATGCTATTGCGGATAGATGTTTGATTTATGTATTTTTAATTGAAGCTTGCTCTCACTGTTATGTCAGATTGATATATTTCATCGATTTTTTTAATCTATTGCTATTGTTTTTGTTCATTAATCCATTTTCTTAATCTATTGCTATTTTTATTAACCCAAACAAGTTGTTGAATATTCCGACTTTCCATGATTTTCTCTTCTCTTTAAGAAAAGTCTCGATGATACCACTCTTTTTAATTGAAATTGTTGTTAAGATTATTTTTTAAATTAAGGTATTAAAATAATTTAAAAATATATAAAAAAATAACTTAAAACAAAAAAAGTATTTTTTTTAAATATACTTTTAGAACACAAAAATAAATATTATCCTCTACCTTCTGCTCTTCTAATTTTTATTTTTTTTTGGCTGAAGTTTTACGAATGATGAACTTGTTACACATGCAAGAAGTGTGAGAGACTTTTGTGATTTCATTTTGAAAAGGGAAGGCGGGAAAGGCAGACAAAGAATTATGGATATACTCAAGTAAAGGCCGAAGGGCAGCAGGGCCCCCAACACTAATCATGACCGTTACCCCATAAAATAACCCTCCCCCAAAAAAACCCCCGCCACGCTCAACTTCCTGATGACCGTAGGTTGTAGATACCCTAATTCTAGTCCTACCTCACGGGATCTCTCCCTTCTGTCCCCACACCTTTTTTCTTTTTTTTTTTAAAAAGATTTTAAAGCCAAAAACATTAAACAGCTTGATAGCCGTCGAGGCTGAAATCCTCTCCATCTTTCTCGAAGAGGACAAAAAGGTGAAAAATTTGTCTCAATCCCTGCCCTAATCTTTACACCTAAACCTTCTATACTCGGTTTCAAATCTTCTTCTGCTTTCTTCTCCACATCAAATCTTGAAGACCCAAGTCTAGAGGGGCTGAAAAGATGAAAGGAATAATGAAAGGGAAGTTGATGAAGAAGCTGTTGTCAACGAAGCCAACAGGGTACTTGAAGGAAACTAGAGTTCTCCACGTGAATGCAGCAGATGGGTTCATTGGGGCATTGATAACGAGGCCTGAAACCCCAGAGTTGGTGGTACCCAAAGAAGTGGAAAAAGAAAAGGTTAAAGATTGTAGCTTTGTTGCTGATCAAGAACCTGATGTTATTGATGTAAATGAGCTTATGAAAGATCTTGAAGAAGAGGAAGAGGGGGAGGAGGAGGGAATGGAAATGGAGGTTGATGAAGACAAGGAAAATGTTAGGCCAGTAGTGAAGGCAAGAGTGGGTCTTTTTGGGGTTAAAGATAAGGTGGAGTCAAAAGGGTCTCAATTTAGGCAAATCCCTTTGTCAGAGATTGATATCTCATCTTTCCAGCGACCGGATTTGAATTCTGATGGCCTTTTTTACCCGAATTTATCGACTGCCTTTGAAAAAGCAGCGAAAGATCACATGGGAGTGGGTGGAGAAGAGAGAAGAGAAAGTATCGACGGGGAGAATCTTGAAAGAATAAGGGAAGCACAAACACAGGCAAGAACTCAGCAAGAAAATGTTGAAAAGAGCCGAGAAGCGGAGAGGAATCTTGAAGACAAGGAAGAAGAGCCACCCTTAAAAGCTCGTCGAATCGAAGACGATGATGATACAGGTGACCCTATATTAGGCTTCCCAGAGAAGTGTCCACCAGGAGGCAGTGACTCAGTAATTCTCTACACAACAACACTTAGAGGGATAAGAAAAACTTTTGAGGATTGTAACAGCATTCGCTTTCTTTTAGAGAGTTTTCAGGTACTTTTTTTTGAGAGAGATGTGTCAATGCACATGGAGTTTAAGGAGGAGTTATGGAGGATTTTGGATGGCAAGGTGAACCCTCCAAGGCTTTTCATCAAGGGGAGATACATAGGAGGTTCTGAGGAGGTTTTGGGTTTGCATGAGCAAGGCTGGTTTAGAGTGCTCTTTGAAGGGATCCCAATTGACAGATTCATTGGCTCACCATGTGAAGGATGTGCTGGTGTTAGGTTTGTTCTCTGTTTCAATTGCAGTGGCAGCCATAAGGTTGTCGCCGAAAATGGGTTGTCAAATATATGCCAGGATTGCAATGAGAATGGTCTGATAACCTGTCCCCTTTGCTGTTGAAGATAATTGTATTGAATTTGTCCCTTGTGTATCACTTACATATTTTTTTCATTATCTTTCGAGGCTTGTTTGGAGGATTCTTTTAATACTTTTTGTAATGCCCGTGGAAGAATATGGAATCTTTGGGTGTTTTAATGTACTAGTTTGTGAATTGGAATCTGTTTTTCCATATTCACCCCTGTAAAATAAAAAGAGAATACGCATGTTATACCTTTCTAAGAAGCTTATAATCATTTTCTTGTCAGCATTCTTTGTGAATTATGGGTATCTTGATGAACTACTATAGTAGCAACTGAGCCATTTAGATGTCATAAGCATAAAAGTTTTTGAGTTTATTTCTCACCCCATTTTCAAGCATCAAAACCAAGTTGTCAAGAAAAGCAGCTCCATGAGTTAAACACTTCGATGATGTGCCAAGACTGTTTTTTAGATCATGATCATCAAGTGAAATGGATCTTTATGATTACATCCATTACACAACCTGGCAAAAAACACAGAACTTTGTATTGAGAAAGAGATAAAGGTGAAACTAATATTCTTCCTGCCTAGCATACAAAGCATATATCAGATTGGTGCTCTTGGCCATATATTAAATGCCTCCCAAGATTTTTCAACGGCCCAGATAGAGGAAAGGCATGATGCACCGTATGCAAGCCAACTCTAGGTAATTAAGACTTCTCACATGCTCATGTCCTGCGCTCTCTCTTCAATTATCTAACAAAGACATGTAAGAGCTCACACAACAAAACATCAAATGCAACATTCAAAAGGCCAGCAGCAACAAAGGACAGTTTCCACGACCAGAACCATGTGGAATACGCACAAATTCCAGCATTCAGCATCTAACGCCAGCACACACCCTCCAAAATCTCTCAAGCACTACCAATTCGGTGCTCAGTTGTTTCACCACCATTTTCTGTCCACATGCCTTTACCCGAACTGATGTCTCACTGCAACCAATCAAGTGATGCCACAAATTATGACACCAACTGCAACATAGCTATAGCCTTGGGATAGACTTGAAATTCACTTCCGAGATGAACCTTACACTGTTAGCTTCTCAACTACTCCAAAGACTACTCTTTCCTCGAGCTTTTAAGAGGAAGCATTATGAGCCTGGAGACGTATTTAATTAAATGGTGTTTAAAGTTGCATTAGTTCACAGTTGAAAGAAAGATATCCTATAACATAATCTAACAGATAAGAACACCAAGTAAACACAGGCAGGCAGGCAGGTAGCATGAGAACTTGACAAGTCCCTTGCTTGTGCATCTGACACAACGTTATATAAATCCAAAAATCAGCACTTCCAGAAACTGGAAAAGCAATGTCTTGTATTATAAATGTCGGCTGAAAATATATATGAAGTAATGCTGGTAAAAGTAGCCCTTCCCTTGACCAAGCCAAAAGTTTTCATCTCAGCATTCCTTGAAACAATGCGAAATTCTAATTCAGCAATGCAGCACTAGCTGGACTTTATTATTAAACTACAAAAACCTTCACCAGAAGGAAAAGAAGGACAATGAAATGTGCACCTCAATAGTTCACATTCTTGCGTTTATTCCATTCCAGTTTGATGGGTCTCTAAGAGATGAAGCAGAACTTCCTTCACCCGCAATGCCTTTTGATGGTGCACTTCCACTAGTAGATTGAGAACAAAGGTACGATACTGACTGCAGCCATGAAACTAATGTTGGCTTGCGTGTAACATCATCAGATTCAGCAACCTGTGCATATAACTCATTTAGAACCACATTCTGTCCTTCTTTTGGTAACTCAACAAATAGCTGCGCCAACAACTTCATCAAGTCTGGCAGTACCTGAAACCAAGAAAACGATAACATCATCAATGCCCAAAGGTCAGAACATGGATGCACAGCAAAGCACACTATTTAATTTAACAAATGTTCTAAATTGATATCAGACACAAAGGAACATGTAAAGTGTAACGAAAAGACCACCACTTACTTGTATATCAACAAGGGAAATAAGCCGTAAAAGCAATTCTAAGATTTTCTTACAAGGCTCTGATTCCCCTTCCCAATTTTTCCACATATCAGGCTTTTGGGTGGCAATATCAGTGCAGAGCTTGCTTGCTTTTTCAACGAGACTGTGGATACAATAAAATGTTGCTGGACTTCCAGCAGGAAGATTTCGAACCAAGGCTGCAACTCCAGAAGCCATACCCTCAAAAGGAGTGATACCAGGAAATCCCTACATCCATACAAAAGGAAAAAGCTAGAGCCTTGGTTTTCTTTAACAACGAAATCATGTTCATGTTTAACCAATTTGGTGTTTAACTGCTTAACATACTGCTAAAGATCTCTGCATGTAGTAGAAAACAAGTTGCTCCTTCAGTAATGATCTTTCATTCTCATTAGAGTCCTTCCCCGAGGATATGAATGCAGCAAACATAGAATGCGAAGCTCGAGCTACTTTTCCATTTGGATGTCCCATATATCTAATCGCAATTGTAATAAGGAACACACTACATAAGAAACAAGCTCCCTAATGAATCTAATTAGTTGTTAAATGTAGGATACAAGAACATTGTTGGGGCAACAACTCTGCTAAAAACAGATCCGGGCAAACGTTCAATGCAAGTCGGAATAACCCGCAGGTAAAACAAAACGCGGGCGGTCTGCACTTCATCCTTGAACCATATGTAGTCCACTTTCTGCTGGAATTCTACAAAGACATTAAGAGAAAATTGCAAATCTTGTGAACAAGCAACAATTTTTTGAGTGAAATGAGTAGAACCATTATGAGACCTAATTTATCATGTTAAAAGACTGAAATGAAAATTCAAAGAACACATACCTTGAGGATTTGTCAGATCAACATAAGTGGGCATAGACTCTACAAATGAGACACACGCAGTCTCATTCTCCTGTGCACTCACAACAACCCCTCGTATTGTATCCATATATTCTGACAAACGCATACGCCGGAAATACTCTAAACAGGAGAATGAAACTAGTATCAAGACAGATGTCTCCATCTGACTTTCAGTTGAGAATTTTGAATTCAGTTTCTGCTTTGTAACAGCCAATGCAAACACCACGACCATAAGGAAAGCAGACTCAGCAATTTTCTCTACATCTTCAAGCAACTCATCTGTTTTCCCATGTAGCAAGAAAGCCACCTTCCGATGCCCTGAGTAGAGTTCTTGGCAGAATCGCCATATCATATTTTCCACTATCATCTTGTTCTCGTCGTCTGCTGAAATGTATTGACTGCAGAAAACACTGCTAATTGCCCCCGCTTCCTTAAAAGTGACACTGCTTAGATGTTCTTTAATCTTGCCAGGCTCGAGTCCCCCTGAACTTCCATGTGTTGACTCAAGAATCCTTGCATGTAGATGCCGCAAAGGAAATATCTCAGTTAATAATGCTGAAGCAAGGGATAGAAGCAGAGGAGGCCGGGAAGACACTGAACCACTTCGAGCCAAAGCTAATGAAATGCACTGAAGCAAAATACTGGTTGCATAATCATCACCTGAATTATCATAGTCTCTACTTTTAGAAATAAAATATTGTGCCACTGACTCAATCCTATTTTCAGCAGAAATCCTTAGGCTGGAAAGGATCTGCAATCCCTGTTGACTTGGTGCAGATCTATTCAATGCTCTCAGAACACCAGCAGCAGCCATGACAACAGCAAATGGAACATGGTCTTTCCTCGAAGTGTCTAAAGTCTCTTTAGAAAATATTTGCAATTTATCTTGTGAACGTGACTTGATGAAACTAGACATTACCCATTCAACCAAATGTAAAATCATGAGCCCATGAGAAACACTACCAGGCGGTCCATCTTCCCTTCCCCAGATCCCCAGCAATGCATTCAAAGTTCTAGCATAATAAACAATCACAGAAGAACATAAAGCATACCCAATACCTGCAAGAACATCTGGAATGAACCCACCAAATGGACTAACCAGTCTGTACTCATCCTCCAATAACCTACAGAGCAACTCCAAGCAGACTGTTTTAGAGGATTCTGAAACAGAAGGCACAGAAGAAAAGGCACCCAGTAGCAGTACAGCCTCTGAGAAAAACTCAGGGCTCTTCTTAGAAACCAATTCAGTAGCTAAAAGGTGAGACAGTGTCTCCACAGCCGAATCAATGAGTGCAGAAGAGGGTCTAAAGGACTTTCTGACCCAGATATAAAGAAGCCGGAGAAGGAGAGGATATGCCTCAAGAGGAATGACGAGGTTTGTGGAGGATAAAATTGAAACTAGAAGCTTCGCTTGGGGTTCAGCGACATGAAGGGATGTGCGAGCATCAAGAAGAATTTTCAAAGACTGAAAATGATGGGGCTCAAATGATTGGTGTTGATGGCAGTCTCTAAGCTCAGCCCATGCTTGAATGATGGCACGGGCAGACGTTGAAGAAGATTGGTCTGCAGAAGTGTTGCTGCTGCTACCACTACTGATCCTCAGCCATTCTTCAAGGAAAAGTGTATTGGCCTGTCTGGCCATCTTACCATTCCAAACTGCAAAAACCAGTTAAGTAACCCTTATTCAGATACACAAACCAAAGTCAACACCCTTTTGACATTGCCTATCTATATATCCATGCAAAAACAACATTGCGTTAAGTTAACCTATATCCATCAAAACCCTGTTTAAGACATGTGAAAATGGCCACAAAATGCACTAATTAGCATGTTTAGGACCTATTAGACCAACAAGCTCTAACATACAAGAACCCACCATCAAAACTTATTATCCTAATGAAAAACTTCCAATGGAAGCTACCAATTCGCTTCCAACATCAAATTTGAATAGCAGAAAATCATGTAGGAGCACACGTGTGAAAAAGAAGTGATCTTTAAACAACAGTCCAAAACCCAATAAAATATTTGCTTCAAAGTTAAAAAAACAAAACCGACAATGAAAATACATGAAAAAAGAAATGAACTTTACACAAAATCAATTTCAGAATCAATCAAGATCATTGACTTCAAGTTAACTGAGACAATATATGGAGAATAAAAGCAAAACAAGGAAAACCTATCTTGGAAAAAGAAGAGAAAAATGTTACCTTGGCGGTTCTTAATTTGAGAAACGAGTGCTCAAAATTGTTGAAAGACAAAACCCATTAAGCATCTTCTCTCTGTCTTCAGAAAAAGAAACTGGAATTCAAGTTCAAGAGCATGAAGCTGTGTAGTTTTAATGGACTGGTTGTTGCCTTCAAAGTCAGCAATCCTTACAATCCCACCTCCCAATGAAGGGAAAACATCGCGTGTATAATGAGTGGTGGCAAACTTTACTTTCGTCCCTGTATACGTAACGGTATCTTAATTATATCCTTTTATTTTAAGTTATTTCAATGTTACTCCTATAGTAAACAAAAGGTTTCAATTCACGCTTTGACTAAAGTTCACATTTTTCTTATTTTTCTCTCAATTTTCCCTCCTATTTAGTCCTTTTAAATGTTTTAATATATCACAAAAAAATAAAAATAAATAAAAATTGGGCTAATGTTTTGTTAGAGGCAACAACATTTAGATTTTTAAGAGCTGCGGGGGTAATATTAAAAACCTTTGAACGTAAGGGGTGGAACCTGGAAGTGTAACATTTGATGTTAGGGGTAAAATTATTCCTTAACCAAACCAGCGGGCTGCAGTTCCATTCCATTATGGCTCAAAGGCCTATAGAGAGATGGAGGAAGTGGCCCAGATAAAAGCCAGTTCACCCCTGATTAAGCCCGACAAAAAATAGTCATGTCATATGTTCTGTAAAACTTATTTTAGTTCAATAAATCCAATAAATATATTCTTACAATAAACAATTTTTTTAGCTAAAACTAATAAAATTACTCATGATTTATAGTTAAAAAAATATAAACTAGTTAGTTTAAAGTGAAAAATTATTACATATTATAAATAAACATAATAAATATTTTTAAAAAAAATATGAAGCAAATACATTTATAACAGAAGATTCAATACTAAATTGTGATAAATGTAAAATAAATAAATTTTCACCTCTTAGTATCTATCCATGGAAAACAAGCATTAAAAACAAAAAATAATAATAATAATTTTAGCTTGGACCCCCCCCTCCCCTCCTAGCTTTTCATTCACTAAATTAATTTTATGAAATTATTCATCAATATCTACTTTTATAAGAAAATGTAAATATAACTCACAAGTTTTAATTAAAAGTTAAAACTTTATTTTTAACAAAAAAAAATTAAAAAAACTTATTATATAAAATTTAATTTCGCTTACACAGTTTAGCAGCAGTGCCTGGCCATAGTAGTATAGTACTGAGTAACCCTTCTCTTCTGTTTTTTTGCATCCTCACCACTCTCTCTGCTCGCATTAATATCCCTTCCAAACCCCAACCCTGCTGCTCCACATCTCCTTCATCCCTCTCAAACAACTCCAGGTTTTGTCTTCTTACAAGTATTATGAGAAGAAGTGTCCTCCTCGTTCAGCACTTAGATTCGTTGTACACTTCTTCTTTTTTGCGGGGTTTTCTGTTGCGGTTATAGTTTCAGGAATCAAGTGAAGAAAATGGAGGAGGGTCATCATGATCTTTCAAAGGTTACAGTGGCTGGTGATCCTCAGTTACTCCAAAACAAAGTTAATGCAGTTGATTTGGCTGGTCCTGCTAAACTTCAGGTCTTTCCTTTCTTTATCTTGTAATCTTTTTTCGGGTTCCTTTGTGTTAGTATCTTGATTTTTGAGTTTAATAAAGAACCCCTTTGGTTTCTTGATTTTGTTTATTGGAATCAAGAGATTTTTTTGTCATGGTGATGTGATGATGATTTATGTTTTTCTCTTAATAATCGACAAAGACGGTCTTTTAATATTTTTTTGGCTGTTAATGACCTTAAATAAGGTGATAGCAGATTTTGATGGAACATTAACCAAATATTTTGTGAATGGTCGTCGAGGGCAAAGTATGCAACAGTCTTAATTATGGTTCTTCAGTTTGTGTGAGCAAAAAAACCGTAAGAAAGTTTGGTTTTTTGAGTTTCGTGTGATGGAAATTTGTAGGCAGTCACGGAATTTTGAGGCAGGGAAATGCAGACTATGATAATAAAAGACAGGCATTGTACGAATATTATCAAATCTTGCAGGAGGATCTCTTACTTGTAATAAGAGGCTGGGGAGAGAATAGAGAGAGTGATGCAGAGAGATAGTTTATGAAAAACTGCCCCCTCATTTATGGTGGCTACTGCAAATTTTAATGTAAATTTGTTTCTTTCAGGATGATGCACTATGTGGGGGGGTAGTCAAGCTTGTTTCCCAGATGTGCTCAACAGTCAACTGAAGGGGCTTGCTTTCTACATCAACAAATTCTTTAGCTCATCCCTGGCTTTGACCAAGTGGAGATGTGAACTAGACTTAACCCTAACTCATGATATTCTTTCTTCTCAATGTGCCATTCAAAGTAAGTCATGGATTGTCATTTCCCAGAGCAAGGATGCTGGCAAAAGATGCTCATTATTTTGCTAGAATGGTCGGGATTCAAGATAAAATATTTGAAGTTTCATTGGATCCGAAAGCAATTAGATCTTGTATGATGCTAAGAATCTACGTATTCAAGACCGATGGTTATTTATGCCATCCTTTATTTAAGTCCATTTTATCTTCTCCTTTATCATGTTGCTCATTATTTTGCTAGAATGGTCGGGATTCAAGATAAAATATTTGTAGTTTCATTGGATCCGAAAGCAATTAGATCTTGTATGCTGCTAAGAATCTACGTATTCAAGACCGATGGTTATTTATACCATCCTTTATTTAAGTCCAGTTTATCTTCTCCTTTATCATGTTCATGGCAAGCATTCATTTCCTGCACTTCCATCTTGTTCCTCCAACTGCCAGTTTCATATCCCAAGTGAGCAACGCGGCCCCAACCCATTAAATGTGGGTAGTGAAAGATATTCTGCTATTTATACTTAAGTTTCCCCAGGAAGTGACTATACTTCGCTGACAGTCTTAAATTTTCTATACTTCAGGAATACCAATGATCTACCAGATAAGTTAGAAATCGTATCTTGAAGGTCATGAAGATTTTCTCTATTCCAGTCAGGACTAGCTTATAGGTTGGAAACCATCACCTCCAGTCCAGTGTTAAAATATGCATACCTATCTCATTTTGAATGTTGTAGTTGCCTTAAAATCCAATGGAAAGCAAATAAATCGCAGATGCAAGTGAAAAGTCCCAAGCCCTAATTAAGTTTGAAGGGAAATTTGAAGGCCAGAAGGCTCAGTTCTCATGTGATGATGGGAGTTCAATTGTTTTGTTCCCAGTCAACAGCGTGCCTTTCAATGCCACAACACAGGAAGTAGAAAAGGTTTTAGATAAACAAAAACTTTACCAAGGAACAAAGTTATAAATCCTTTGTTATTTTCTATGCATTCATCAAAATTTGTCAGGAAATTTGACTGTCAATGGCACACCATTTCCAGAGAGAAATTAAATACAAAATGAATCCTCAAGTTCCCAGAGTGCACTATGTAAGCACCATCCTTTTCTTGTTTTGGAACAACAAAGAGATAGTAGACTCTAAATCTCGCACTGTTAAAAAGCTATTGGTCCGATACAAGGACAAAATGTCTGGCATCAGTAAGTCATCGGGTTTAACTGCTGGTGGTGGTGATGCTAGCAAAGCTCCTTCCAGTGGTGCTACTAGCCCTGTTTCGGTCTCTGGCTCGGTAAAAGATGCGACCATGAAAGCTCCTGGTCAAGATGTTCGCATATCTAGGGATGCTTTCGAGAAAAACCCTGCTGGGTATTTTCATGACTGGCACAAGAAGTAGAAGATGAAAGAATAAATAAAATGTTGCTTTAGTTGTATTTTCTTCGAATGCTAATGAAATTTAAAATGCTGCACTAGCAACAGTTATTTCGGGTGCCTAACCTCTCTCTTTAACTATTCTTCATGAGCATTTGAAAGTTAATTTCAGCAATCATATGTTTACATTGCTTAGCTTAACTAACCGTTCGTCAATAGGGAAAAAATAGAATTGAAGAAGACCAATGATAATTGATGCCATCCTTTTTTTTAGCCAACCCTGACTTCCTTTATCAATATTCTTATTTCTTACCAGGCACACGTCATAAAAAAAATGTCATTTTAAAGAATTACCAGTAAATTGTTTTTATGTGGCAATGAAAACTGAGTGAATGAAAACCAGAAATAATGACAAGACAGGTATTTACATTTCATGCTGTAAGGGCAAACTGAAATTCTGCCGAGAACATGTTACAGAAGAATTGTAACAGTTCTCATGGCACACGTTTTCACGAATGAAAACTAGTCAAAGCTAGGTGGTATCAAAGTAAAATGCTAAAATGTAAGAAATCCTGACAAATTAGGTTTCATATAGTCAAAACTAGGTATTTATAATATGGATAGATTATGAAATTATAATTCCATTACAGAGATAAAGGCAAGACAAGGCAAGGAAGCACATCTAAAATATGATTTGAATTTCATCGCTTGATTACAGTTTATAAGGATAAGAAAAAATCCAGAGAGTCAAAGCACATAGAATCAGGACTACCGGGATGAGGTGAACGGTATTCTCTCCCATGGACTTGTGATGCCAAGCAAGATCCTTCTTGGTCACATCAGATATGGGATCATGGGTTGGTAACTCTGAGTAAGCTGTATTTTTCAGAGGGGATGCATCGGCAGCTGGTGCCAGGCTTATCAAGAACTCATCAGAGGCCCGAGTTCCACTCGCTGACCTATGCATTCTAGTAGAGAGAGAGAGGGAGAGAGAAACAACTGTGTTGAATACAAGAGAAGAAGGGATATGCTTCAAGAGAAGAGTCCACGGATGCTATATAATGGGAAATGAGCAAGAATAAATGGTGAATCTCGCCGGGAAAGCTGAAAAAGCCACGATACAAGGAGCCACTTTTCTTGTGAAAGAGAAGTCAAAGAGCTAAGGTGTCAGCTTAAGTTATGCTTCCACTGTAATTAAAGGCATCGTGTGCACGTGAAATAAAGTTTAAAATAAGGAAAGTTTCATGTGACTTTATGCATGGAAATTTTACTATTATCTACATTAAACTTATCACCTGAATGTGAAAATACGAATAGGTAGATTCTTGCATTCTTCGTCCGAAAACTACAGGTGGAATATACAAAGACTCAAAAACAAATCACTAAATGGCAGTATCAGCATTATTATTGCTTAAACAACATACATTGCAAGAGGGGATGGGGTTAGAATAATCACAGGTATAGAAAATTGTAGGAGCTCAACTCCATGGGAGGGAGGTATTCAATGCGATGACAGCTAATACAATGCTGGTGCATCAGCAAATTGTTACATCTCTTGATGAATTTTCATCTACAGGTTGTGTCAGCTGGGTGTAGTGGAACTCAATTTGAAGCCGATGATGAAGGGGTGTTGATGCCATCAAACCCTTCTTGGTATCAGCCCGCAATTCCCTTATAGGGATTGCAGCCAAGAAGCTCTTAATATACTCCTTGCATGACTCCTTTCCTTTGCACACAATTTCTTCTTCCATCGGAGTCTTTTCGCCTTCATTTGGACTTGATGGCGACCTCCTTTCAGCCCGAGTTTTTTCCTTGGAGCTGCTTGGTTGCACTTTGTTGCCCGCAGTTTTTTCATCTGATTCTTTAGTTTCCATTGGTAGTTTCCGGATTGTTGTATCTTTGTCAAATTTTAGGACATAGGCTTGATTACATCCCTCGTAAAGCCTCTCACCCAATGTGTCAATGATATAGTAGGCATCCTGCTCAACCTTGAGGACAAAGAAGTGGTCATTCCAACTTACAATGTAGATGAAAGGATCGCAAATACTAGACAAGTCTAACCCGTGATGATTAATCTCCTGCCAAATACTGTCAAAGGACATTGCACCATGAAGGAAGTCAAAATCCCCTTCTTCTAGGCCTTCTGGATGAAAGAACCCAATAAACGACTTTTCTGGGACTACTGAAAGAGGACGGATTTTAGCTTGGAGAATTGTCTCAAGATCGAAGTGCTTGTCGGGAAATCGTTGTCTATAGTCCTCTTTCTCACACAAGTTTCTCCACTCTAGAGATCCAACTCTGATCAAGCTGTCAAACTCAGACTTGATTGGCACTTCGTATTGGTTAGATTGCAACCAATTAGCAATGACAGCAACCAGGGCTGTACAGGCACTATCTCCTGCCGCTAGCTCACTCCTTCGATCAATTGAAGCAAAAACAGACTTGCGCTTGGAGCTTCACGTGTCCATCACGGCTTATTACTTCTTTTGCCTCCCAGCTGCCAACGGCAAATTTGTCATCCCCAAATTCAGAGAATGATGATCTACTAGTAGTGGAACCTTCTTCCAATTTATTCCACTGCCAGAACCAAAAATAGTTTTAGAGTGAAGTTTGAACTCGTATAACTATATTAAGAGGAAAGCCCAAGAAAGAAGATGCCAAATAAAGAAACAGAGGGAGATGGGGAGGGGGGGAGAGCAAAAGGGTTGATACGTACCCCAGAACTGGACTCATCAGAGGAGCTAAGCTGCCTGCGATCAAAATCAATGTCATCACCACCTTCTCCACAATCCTTTTTCAAGAGAGGCTCTCCTTTAGATTTAGGCTTTGCAGATATAAAACTTAGTTTCCTTTTCCTCCAAGCTAGGATTCCACGTATTGAACTCTGTCTCAAAGACTGTTCATGGTCTGATGCAGTTGAGGACTCAACATACAGAGATCCCATATCTCGGTGGTTATAGTATATCCAACTCTCATCTTCAGCATTAGTTATGGCATTAGAGTAAAATGATCCTCCAGCCTTGTTTGCATGCCCCAAAGTTTCATAATTGAATGGTAACTGAGCACTAGAATCCCCATTACTCTCCTCTGATTCCCCATCATTGTCGAGTGAATCTGTATCAAATGGATAGTTGTCCTCGGCATCTTCACTTCTGACACAACTCCTATCATGACAAGCCTTTTTTGTCACTTGGAAGCTTTTCACTTTTCTCAGACCTGCTTTAAGGACAGAAAGCTCATCTCTCCTTGGTGATAGAGTTTCTAGAGAAGAGGGTGAGGGTGGGGCAGTCTCTATCACTCTCTGTGGTGCCTGTAGAGGTTCTTGAATAGTTCTCAATTCCATCAACTTGAGAGACAACTGCATTATATTTGAACTAGTGTCAGAAATGAAACAGCCATTAGCATAGGAGACGGTTAATGACAGATGTTCTTCGTATTGAAAGGAATGGACTTACATTAAGCAAGGGAGTGCCCTCAACAGTGCCATTGTGAACTGTTAAAGGAACATCGATTTTGGCTTCTCTCTCCTTAGCTGTTGAAGCATATTCCGCGAGGTTTAATGTAGCAGTTCCAACTAAAATAACCTTATTCCTTGGCCCTTGTTTCAAGCCCTGAACCATTGGAAACAAAACTGTCTTATTGTCAAATCAATACTGAGAGATTATTAATATATCAGTCGCTAAAGGACCCGTAGCATAAACAGAACAAATTGAGAAAACACTCTAGGAATAAGCCATTTGACATGATCAAGCATGATAATAACTTCCACTATGTGTGAAGCCAATCACTTCAAAATAATCACCAAACATATAAACCAAAAAAGAAGGCCTCAGAAGTCTTGGAATATAAAGCTACAGGTACTAAAAAAGAATACTGAATCCCTCACGAATTTAGCATATTGACCACCGATTAATCTGCATAAGCATATTCCTAGACATATTGCAAACTTTGATTTTACAAAAACAAAACAAAAAAAACACAATTAATGTGAATTTATTATATGATGACCGAAACCATAGTCAATAGAAGTTCAATAACACACCCACGAAAGGGGAAACCTCCGTTGATATCATGTATTGTAATATCCAAATTCCTGGAACTGTGGAAAAGCACATAATATTCTTCATTAGCTCTAGGTTTTTCCCTTAATTATTCATCTATGTTCAAAAGAATGGAAGTTAAAGAAGAAAGCCAAAAAACCATGAAAAGAACATAAATCAGTATTGATCAATAATTCTGCGACAGACAGAGAGAGTAAGATATCAAAAAAGCGTATGCAAGGACACTCAATTATCCAAAGCCAAAGCGTAATGACAATAATCAATTTCGATATGATCAAAAATCTACCAACAGATAGTCAACGAATACCAAAGCAGGAGAAAAAGAGAGAAGAATAGGAAACTTACACTGAAAACTGCGAATGCAATCTCCCAAGGAAGAAAAACACCATCTTTATTTCCAGAAAGATTACAAACACTTTTAAACTCTTCATTCCATTCAAAAACCCCATCACCACAAAACCCACCTTCCTCAGTGAAATTCCTCTTTGCAGACCTCCTTAAAGCAATACCCTTTTGACCTTTCCACTTCATCTCAACCACCAACCTCTTCTTGCTCTCATCATTATTTTGTTCTACATCTTGCACCAACTCCAGGCCTTGCAGTTTGTGAATGATCACTTTGGCCTCAAATTTTCTTGATGACAGAGGTGGCCATGGTGGCCACCTAATCATCTTCACCACCATTTCTTTGACTTGAAGATGGAAACTTTTCCTTCCAAGAACAGAAAAGGGTTACTTTATCAAGGTCTAGACAGAAATGAGCCTGTGTAGTGATCAAAAGAGATAAAATTTATGTAATTTCGTGATCTAACAGATATAAAGAGAGTTATACGAGATGGGCTTTGGAGATTGTGTTGAGATTGCAACAAATTCAAGTGGCTGAGAATTACAAGATATATTAGCTTTCTTTTCCTATTTTTTAGTGAAAAAGAAAGCCCGGGTATGATCTTGATTAGGATTTTCTTGTTAGATCATAAGATTTGGCATAGATTATATAAGAGTTCAAGGGAACATTTAGCGATGATGATAAAGGAGTGAACTTCAACTTCAAAAATGGAGAAAAAGAAGAAGTGAGTGTGATGAGAATTTGAAATTGGAAGATGGGATATGAAGGATCTTGAAATCTGAAAAGAAAGAGGAGATTTGGTGAAGGAGAAGGTGGAATTGGCTAGAATATATATGAGAAATATGCCGTTGGTGGTTTGAACGATGTACAAGAACTCCAGTTAAGAGAGAGAGAGAGAGAGAGAGATAGGCCGGCAAATGAATGGAAGAAAAACATAAAATAAACCTAAGAACTAACGTCTCTTTTTCCATTTGTAAAATGTGGTCTTTGCTCACGGGTCCCTGTTTATCTAGCTTCCATCAAACTAATAAGTAAAAGTTTCTGTAATGGAATAAATAGTGTTTGGTTATTGTTTTAATTTTATTTCTCTAATTTATATCTAAGTTGACTCGAACATTGCTCAAAAGGCAACGCAAGATTGTGGCCATGAGGAAAAGAGCCACTGCATAGATGTCATACGGATGGCAGACATGACTTGGCCTATGCGTGTATAAGCCTAAAAAATCAGGCTCTTTTGATTCAAGTTGCTCACTCATTCGATTAAAACATCAAATTTTAGCAAATCAAAGGTTGGTCTAGCAGTGAAAGGGACTTATTTCCTTTCACTGCATCTGAGTTCGAGCTTTAACATACACGCTTGTTATCCCCATGGTACCTTATATGTCTATTGGGTTTGCAGGGTATTCAGTGGGCCGTGAAAATTAGTCGTGGTGCGCGCAAGCTGGCCCAGACACCCCACATAAATAAAAAAAAAACATCAAATTTTAATTTTAATTATAAGAAATGTAGTTTAATTAATTAAATTTTATATTTATTTTTTATAAATTACTAATTTAAATTTTATAAATCTTAAAATCAGGGATAGAGCTATGATTATTTGATAGAAAGGTTTAAAATTAATATAAAAAGATACAATTTTTTAATTTATATTAGACCTAGTAATAATAAAATATATGTGAAAAAAATAATTTTAGTAGCTCTATTAAAAATAAAACATAAAAAAATTTAAGTATAATTAAAATAAATCTATAAAATATATTAATTAGAAAAAACAACATTCATAATAATAAGAAATAAAAAATAGTAAAACTAATACATCTGGAAAAAAAAAATAGTATTATATATATAAAAAAAACCTCATCCTTGACAAACATTAAAAAAAAATTAATTAGTAGCTTTACTTTAACCTTTATATATTGTTTTGTATTATTATATTTTTTCGTTAGGTTCCAGAAAAGGAAAAGAGAAAAACGATAAACAAAGCTAATTAAATTGAAAAGGGTATTTGTCTTCTTGTTTCCCCCTTGTACGGAGAGAGTTTTAAAATCAAATATAACTAATAAAATAATAATTTATTATTAGAAAGTCTATTACTTGTTATATTTAAATATTAAATAAAAAATTAAAATGTTTGCAAGCCCCGTCCTACTGTCCTCCTCTTAATTCTGTTCCTGTTCATGTATCATAGTTAATTTGTTAATTTTAGAGCATGTAAAATTAGTTGAGATATAAACTAATTTAAATATTTATATTAATAAAAAAAATTAAATTCTTAACTTTATAAAATATAACTCAATTATTTAAATTTTAGAATTATTTTCTAAAGATCATAAATTTGAGTTTTATAAATTTTAGAATTTTATAAATTTTAGAACTATTAAAAATTTATATAATTATTAATTTTAAAATTTATAAAATTAATAAAAATTCATGCAATTGTGACTCCCGCAACCATGCCAATAAAAAAAAAAAACCTTCAAATTTCTTAGACACCT
Organism: Populus euphratica; assembly: GCF_000495115.2. Lineage (NCBI taxonomy): Eukaryota > Viridiplantae > Streptophyta > Magnoliopsida > Malpighiales > Salicaceae > Populus > Populus euphratica. Next base: position 724,768 of record NW_011499893.1, read on the forward strand.
GAAAAGGCATGGCTGAGATTCAAGGTTTGAGAACCGTGTAATAAAAGTACATAATAAATAAATATTTATTGGGTTTTTATCTTCTTCTTATTTTTTTCCAACTCGGACCTGTTTAAGTCTCTAATAATTCGAGTTATTCATCAACCTACGAGTTCAGTCAAAACTTTACAACGGTGATTATATTAGCAAGCACTAATGGGTTGCGTTTGATTGTATGAACATTATTAGTGTGATTACTTGAAGTAAAAAAGAAAGAAGATATCACGATATCCTCTTCTTGAAATGAAAAAAGAAAAGGCAAAACCGACTTTTAATCACTTTTGCAGTGTAAGAAAATAGAAGACATCTGATGGTGAGCACCACACAGACATGGCGGAAAACGTGTGGAAATATCTTATTGGGAAATGCAACGACAAAATCAACGGCCTCCTGTCGTTCAATGAATGGAGGGTGAGAGGCTTGCTGAAGACCACTCGTGTAAATGGTGTCTAATCAATGGCCTGGTCTTCATCTCTAGCTAGCTCATTGCAACTCTGGCATGGCATGCCTTGTCTCGTCTGCAATATCCAGTTTCTCTCATCTTTTCCCAGTGTGTTTGCGTCCGAGTCTCTCCAGTCTCTCTGAAACAATTCACCCCCTCATAGCAATGCCTATGGCAACGATGAATCCGGGTGTTGGCGCATGCAAGGATCAAGATTCAACATTTTTATTCTAGAATCTCCCTTGGGATTTGTTTAAACTAGAGCCCAGGGTATCAATCCTGTTTTTAAAGTTAATAAACTCGACTTTTCAGGAGGTGCTTAAGTCGTAAGAAACACTAATTAATTGAGATTGGGTGAGTTTACTAATTAATTCCAAGGTTTTTAGTTAAATATGATGCTAGTTTTTGTCTTATCTTCATCGTAGCGACAGATTGCAATGAACAAGCTCGTGTAAGGTCTTCTAGGAAGATAACCTTGTGCCTGTGATATCTCTTTTTAATAATAAAAAAACCAGTGGGACGAGGACGCACTAAAAATATAAAAACCAGAATCTCATGACCCAGTTTTGCAACATTCATGGTGGTTTTGCCTTTCGGCACCTCCATACCTGCAGAACTCTGCCATTTGCCATATATTTTTTCTAAACCTTTAAAATGAATAAAAATTATAAATTACAAATTATAAGGACCGTTAAATTTGCATGACAGAATGATAGCGACAATGGACCTTTACCTCCACGGGGAAAAGAAGTGGGGGGGAAATCGACGGTTTTTTTTATGCCTCTTGCCAATGGAACTATGAATCGGTTTGTCTCTTCAGGAATGTGGAAGACTCGTTCTTCTATAACATGAAAAACTTAAGATATTCAAGTTATAACTATTAAATACTTATGATACAAGAAAAAAATCTCACTAAAAATGATAAAAATTCTCTCTTTATTTTTTATAATTCAAGCCTTTTTTAAATTAATATATGTATTTAGATTAACTGAATTAGCTTGTATTAAATTAACAATCATGTAAATTTATAATGACTTTAAAATGTATAAAACTTAAATTAATAATATTTAAATTAAAAATATTTAGAATCTGATGAATTAACCATTATTATTATTATATTTTAGAATCCAAGATCTAATTTCAAGCATAAATTAATAATTTATCATATCAAAATTAAATACAACTCAGAAGTATTAAATGGTTATTAAAATTATTTTATGATCGGTGCTGGTTTATATAACTCATATGATATAATATAATCGGCCTGTATAGTCCCATCAAGTGTAAGGTCAACTAAGAAATTAGCGTATGAGATTTTAAAAATTGACCACTTCACCATTATTGCTGTCATCGACAGCAACTTTTGCCAACAATTTCTGCTCTTTCCTTGAAAGCAGTGTAGGGGTGACATCATGATTACGGGCAAGAAGATTTTGAAAAAGGAATTTAATAGTGACCATCTTTTGTGGCCACGCATAACTTGAAACCCACATTGCCCCCTTACTCAAAATATTGCAGTGGAGGTTGTTTTTTAAAGTATATTTTATTTAAAAATATATTAATGTAATATTTTAAAAATATAAATTATTATTTTTAGTATTGTTGAATTTAAAAATATATAAAAAATTATTTAAATAAAAAATTCAAAATTTAATAAAACACCGTTCAAAAAAAAATTCTAAACCGTGTGTCCATATATTTTGTTGGAAGCAGAACGCAATTCTTAAACCGTATCTATGTATAATTTCTTGGAAGTAGAGATAAAGGCTCCGAAATAATTTAAAAAGCGTAGGCCCAATCAAGCCCACCCTGGTAATGGGCCGATTGGATATATGATACGGGCCATTGGGTAAAGGGCAGAGTCCAAGTCCCAGACCCAGGCAGCATATTATTATTTTCTCCATGAGAGGCCTTCCATAATCACTGTCATTGATCCACCGCCCCCCCTCTCTAATAAACGTCTTTTCCACTTCTTCTTATAATCACTGTCATTGATCCACCGCCCCCACTCTCTAATAAACGTCTTTTCCACTTCTTTTTTTATTTTTTCTATCATTAGAACATCACTTATCAGATAGGAAGTTATTAAGCTAAATTTGATTTGTGAATAAAAGAATTAAGTTTTCCCGTTTGCAGGCTCTGCTAATCTAATAGCTTGTGTATTCTTGAAACCTTTTTCTTGTCATATTTTCTTGAAGTTTGACACTACTCTTAACTAATTTTATCCACAAGTGTCTGTCATTGCAATCTTTCATTTATCTATAAAAGAGTAATATTAACAAATATTGAATTGCTCGAGCCAAGAAGGCCTCTGCTGCCAAGTGGATTCAAGATAAACTGGATCATCTGAATCCTTTTCATGGATGACCGTATAGTTTGAAGGCAAGTTTTTATAGAGAAGATGACCAATCAAATCTTTGATTTGAATTACAGAGCTAAAGAATGCGGAGTTCATTTTTGTGGTCTTCGTTTTGCTTTGATCTTCAGTTGGTAAAGTGCTAGATATCCTATGATGCAAAATGGCAAGACAGTGCTTAAGAGGAGGCACTATAGATTGTCACAAGCTATCCGAGCAATTTGAGGCCAGAATCCTTATCTTCTATTTCACGCAACGTATTATACAAGCTGCAAAAAAAAAATCTACGACGAGAGTATTATCCAAGCTGCAAAAGCACTTGATAGTAAACGTGTCTCAGAAGAATGATACACATCTTTGCCCATATAAAGAATCACATCCTAGAGAGAAAAAGCAGCTCGAACATGAAAATGTCATCACCACGACAAAAAAGCTCGATACTGGTTTTCAAAAGACAACAGCAGAACTGAAAAGCTGAGTTTAAGCAACGCAGCTCAGGTAAATATACCAACTTGTTACACATCTTTGCCTATTTTTTGCTTGTAAATGAATCTTCTTTTGAGACCCCTTTATAAAAATATTAAGAATTCTTAGCTGACCTATTTTCATTGATGTATGTGCCCACTGTTTTAAACCAGCGCATAAGACCCCGGTGCTCCTTCACATACATCCATGCTTGAAGAAAACCAAAAAGATCCTCATTCACTCCTCGTTCTTCAATAAAACGGTGGAATGCATCCCTCATCCTTTCATCAAGTTCCCTGTCAACGCGGGAACAATTTGTTGAAGTGTACAACCAAATAGTTTAAATTTCAAGTTATGCCAAAGAAATGAAGAATGGAGTAGTTTCAGTTGCCGCATCGAAAGAAATGGTTGCTAATCGAAAGTAGTGGTTCTTGAAGTTCATCTAATCAGCAACATTATCCGAATGCCAAAGAAATTGGTTCTTGTTTGATCATCATGTGCCCCGTTGTTATCCAATTTTTTAACACAGAATATTGAGAAAAGGGGGGAACAAAAGTTCCTCCAATGTGTCACGGTATACTCGTATCAAAAAAATATGATTCAGTTTTAATCATTATATGCCTCATTGTTTTTCAATATTTTAACGCCTTATGACTTCAAATTTATTGAATCATCGACCAAAAAAAGAGAAACGAGAATGACAACTTACACAAAATGTGGGCCACTGTATGTAGTTGTATCCTCAAGAAAGTCAGCACCGTCAAGCTTTGGCCTCAAAGAAACAGAGTGAATTCCCAGCGCATCTGTATAAAGTCCACATAGAAAATGCAGAGATTTATCTTGTCCAGGCTTCGAAACATCCACATGAAGGAAGAACTGATTCACGCCCTCGTCATTTCCGTCAGACTCCTCATCACCAGGTGCAATATAAGCCATCCGCATTATAGAGAGTCTAATTTCTTCATTCCCATAAGTGCGAATCAGAACTGGACCATTCCCATCCAAAGCACCTTTTATTATTGAAAAGGCAGGTGGAGGGTTCACTTTCTACAACAAATTCAAGTTCAAGATATAGCATTAGCCAATACAAATCTCTCACACTCTCTCACTCGCATATTCATACACATTAAGCCCAATTCAACGCACAAAATCATGCATAATTCTAATTTGACAAACAAACATATAAGCATGCATACATGGACAAACATAAGCTCAGCTTTCTAGATTCCCTATAGTCACAAACTTCACTCAACAAAAGCAGACATACAAGCATGTACATAGGCGTAAGTAACCTCGATAAATTAAACATCGAGTAGAAGGTGGCTTCACCTCCTTAAGTTGCCTAAGGCCACAAACTTTACTCAACAAAACCAAACACACACAGCAAAAGTTGTCAAAAATCATAAAAGAACAAAGATGGGTTTACCATTTTTAATCCAAGTAACCTGTTGAACTAACATGTGCGAGAGTTTCTCTATATAAAACCCTAAATTCTTCATGGGGTTCCTTTAAAAGCAAAAACAGAAAAAGGGTTTTGCTTTTTAAAGAGAAACAAAACCCTAAAACGGTTTTTAAGTAAAGTTTGTGTTCTCTTACAGGAGGAGGGTTCATTTTCGAGACTTGAAGATAGTGCTCTTTAAGAGACCGAAGCAACAGTGTGTCCACAGCGGCGGATATGCTTGTTGGTGATGATGATGACCATCTCTTACTTGTTATGGTGCTCCATGTTTGCCTCGTTGTAGCTTCTCTGAACACTCTCTTCCACATTTCTATTTCACTTCTCTAAAACCAGAGCAAATTTCAGAACTTTATTCTTGTGTGCAACAAAAGAGATACGAACAGAGAGCAGAAGAAGCAAGAAAGATGTTTCATAACCCGACCCGTTTTTACCTTATCTTCAGATAGTGGGCCTGTGAAGATTTAGTTATAGAGGGCAGTTAGGCCCGATCTAACAGTTATGCCCCAGTTCATATCTGAGTTTTGATTTATGATATGTGTTTGGTCAGATATTTTTTTTTGTAAAGAGAATTTGTTAAATGTTGCTAATATATTTTTAAATAGTAAAAATAATCATTCACTCAAAATATAATTTATATTTGATGATTTTTTAAAATATTAAAATTATAACATATTAGATAAATATTTTTTTAAAACACTAAAACAGTAATATATTTGAACAATTTACTAAATTAACATGTTAAATTCACTGAAATAATTATATTATAGTAACCCTATAAAAAGTAAATGGAAATAAGTTATAAATTTTAATTACAAATCAATTTAATCTTGAAAGATAAGATTAAAAAACAATACATAATTAAAAAATAAAAAAAATTAACACAAGTCAACTTGTCAATCTCATAACTTAAGTTACGAGATCAGGATAAAATAGTGTAAAGCATGTCAAAAAAAATACTTGAAAACTTAATTCTTAACTAACTCAATATTAATAATATAAATTAATTTTGGTTAATTTATAAAACTTATAATTTCTGTTATAAAATCATGATAATTAAATAAAAAAATAAATAAAAAAACTTAATTATACCAAATCTAGCATTTCATAATAATTTCATATAAAATAAATTAAAAAACTAAATAAAAACATTTTGAATTATTAAAAAATAAAATTACAAAAACAAAAAAACAAAACATTGTTCCAACAAACAATGTTTCATGCCATAGTTTTTAAATTTTAATAATTTTATTTTACTATAAATTTAATTATTTGTGTTAAAAAAATATTTATTTTAATTTTGTTATAAAATAATCACTCAAGTGAAAAACATAACAAAACAAAGTGCACAAAAACCCCTATAAAATATAAAAGATTACACAATACTACCATAACTTCATCAAATATGAACAGGTAAAAAATTGACCTCTGCCAAATTATTTTTAATATTTTTAAAGAGTTAATAAAATGATCAAAGAAATATATTGATTTCTTTTTGAATTCAAACCTTAAGAATAATATTCATATAATTCATCATTTTTTAATAAATTAGGATAATGTGAAAGTATATTTTTTAAATGAAAAAATATTTTATTTAGTTGTTCTAAATCAAGTTAAAAACAATTATTCTAGTTAAGGTATATTTAGAATTATAATAGTGGTTTAAAATATTTTTTATTTAAAAATATATTAAAATAATTTTTTTTATTTTTAAAAAGTGATTTTTTAGATAAACATTTCAAAATATTATAAAAATATAAAAATATAAAAAAATTTAAAATTCGAGAGAATACAATTTCAACCGTGTTTTTAAATTATTTTTTAATTTTTTATAAATATGATAAATTTTAAATTAAAGTTTGGAAATATGATTGTAATTATTTTTTAAAATATTTTTTATTTATAAATATATTAAAATAATATTTTTTATTTTTAAAAATTATTTTCAATATTAATCCATTAAAAATATTAAAAAATATTAATTTAAAATAAAAAACCTTTTAATTTTTTTTTTTTAAATATAAACACAAAAGGTCTGTCATGCCCATAAAGAATACATGGCATCACTCGTTCCCAATCCTGCGTCTCTTCAAGTTACTCAATAGATCCTGAAAACGAAAGCAAAGAAGCAAACCAAAGTAAAGTGAAGTATTATATCAGATAGTGCAACGCTGTTTTCAAACAGCTGCTAATTCGTGTATTGCCGTGTTTCTTTTGGGATTACAGAGAGAGACCGCCGGCGTACGGGGATGGGAATATGAACCCGTACGGTGGAAGTGGACAAAGAATGAGAGGAAATGCAGGGGCAATGAGTAATAGTTATGGAGGAGGAGGAGGAAGGCAAGATGGGTATTCTAGTGTGGAGGCAGAGCAGCATCCTGGGTATTAATCTTCAAAAGCTGAAGGGCAGTAGCAGTGGGACAGAGATTCACAGAATGTTCACAATCAACTGCCTACTCATGGTTTCAGTGAAGGTGAGTGAATACTGTGTGTTTCTTGATGTTATTGTGTTTGATGGATGTTTAATTAAGAGAGTGAAAGTAATGTTTGTTAGAAGTTAAGAGTTTTTTGGGTTGTTGAAGGTGGTGAATTTGATTTGAACATTGAAGGAAAGTTTGAACTTTCTTTGACGGTATAGGAATTAACGTTAAGCGTTTGGAGTTATCAGAACAATGGTGGAAGGACAATGAGGAATTGGGTGTTAATGATAAGAACTGGTAGGTGGAATTGATGGAAGTGAAAGTTGTGTTAAGAGCCCAGTTGGCATAACTTAGTTTACCTCGAGTCACAATTCAAAAGTTGTTTTTCATAAATAATGTGACAAAAATAAGTTGAGAAATATGTCCGGTAAAAATGTTTCAAAACGAATTTTTCGGGGAAGAGGTATGGTATTAAGTAGAATCCGAGTTCAAAGTTGAAAATTTTAACTTTTGATTAAATCAAAATCTACTCTCACTCTTGTAACAAATTTTTTATTTCAGTCAGAAGTTGTCTAATCAAATATATTTATAACATTTCTAAAAGTAAAAAGTTTAAAAAACAACTCAAATCAATGCACAAAAGTCATACCACACAGAACCTTGGTTCATTTGAAGTGGGTGATATCATGACCCTTTTGAGCGTAGTATTGAATCCAGATGATCAAAGAAAGCTATGAACTTATTTACAATGTAGAGCTGTGAGCTG
>NW_011499893.1:733836-765599 GCF_000495115.2 Populus euphratica
ATATGAAGGGTACATTTTGTGCTTAACGCTTCCCGCTACCTATCTTCCTGCCAGTAATTTTGTGCATCTTGTTTAAATTGTCGGCTCCAATAGCCAAATCTTATATCATATACATTAACAGTAGGATAAATTGACATTTATTCATCTCCTGTTGCATGTCTTTCAGCAAACCCTCGTGTATAATTCAGTGTTCACTTCTAAGTTCCGTCGCCAGTAAACAAGGCAGGCAAGAGCAAGGAATGTTAGAAAACAGATTACAAGTGAGATAAAACAATGATTATTGGAAATTCCTGATGCTCAGAACAAGACACTTTCTTAAACAAATCGATATGATTTGCTGTTTATGTTACAAGTGATAGAGTACAGACTACAGAGAACATGGTCACAAGCAAATCTACCCAACTATAATCCTATGAGCTACCACTAGGGAGTACATGGTAAAATTTCTTAGGTTTGCTAAGAAGACAGTACAAAATTGCAACAACATAAGCCCGCCTTTCCACCATCGTCCTGAGGGGAAAGGGAACTTTAAAGACATAAGCAGGATCAGGCACATCTCTGGTGCCTGAAAAGGCAGGTTTATCTTTGCCACCAAAATATCAATGGGTGACCTCCGAAACAGCAAATCATGCTGTGTATCTCTCATCATTATAATTACTTGTCTGCCACCAATAACCAGGAAATTACACAACAAAACCAAACCGGCGTTCCTAGGTGTCTTTACCGCTTGCGCTGTGTTTTTTTGACCCTGACAAATTTTCTATGGGACTTGTCACCGCCACCTGTTCCCAATGAGAAGCTTCCTCCAGCATTAAACTCTAGACTACCTGAAGCCTGAGAAGATGGGTTCTGCGGAGCAGCAAGATTTGGTTGGCTTCCAAATTGAAAGGGGTTGGCACCTGGTGGACCTGTAGAACCAAACTGACTCCCACCCGATGGAGCTGAAAAACCAAAAATTGAGCCAGGTGTGGCTGGTTGTTGGCTAAATACGGGAACTGAAGGCGTCGTTGCCTGAACCGTGTCCTCTGCCTTGCTGTCCTCCATGCTCATTTGGTCATTATTACCAGATGAAGAACCAAATCCGAAGCTAGAATTTGGGGCACCGAACACAGACTGTGATGGAGTAGCAGATGCAGGTGAACTGAAGGGGAAAGGGGGAGCAGATGAGACGCTAGAGGTTGGTCCAAACACCATGGGTGCACTGCTCGTACCAGTATTAGAAATTGCTCCAAAGGCAAACAACGTTGAGGAAGAGGATGGTGCGGAACTAAATCCAGTAGATTTCGGTGCCTGCCAGTTGGAACCAAATACAGCAGATGCGGGGCTCACCATGAAGCTAACAGAGCTGGACTCGGAAGCGGAAGAGTTAAGTCCAAACGTAGTACCAGAACTTAACAATTTAGATGTAGAAGAACCAAATGTGGAGCTGCCAGAAGAGAAGGCTGAACTCGTAGTCAAACTAAAAGGAATTGATGCAGGTGAACTAAATTGCTTCGGCATGCTCTGTGTTGAAGTTGCCAAACCAGTTCCAGCAGTAGAAACCTGAGCAGTGCCAGCATTAAAAGGATTAAAACCCTGAGATTGATTAGTAGTGGCTGAAGTGTTGTTGCTGCTACCACTACAGATCCTCAGCCATTCTTCAAGGAAAAGTGTATTAGCCTGTCTGGCCATCTTACTATTCCAAACTGCAAAACCAGTTAAGTAACCTTATTCAGACAAAGTCAACACCCTTTTGACATTGCCTATCTATATATCCATGCAAAAACAACATTGCGTTAAGTTAACCTATATCCATCAAAACCCTGTTTAAGACATGTGAAAATGGCCACAAAATGCACTAATTAGCATGTTTAGGACCTATTAGACCAACAAGCTCTAACATACAAGAACCCACCATCAAAACTTATTATCCTAATGAAAAACTTCCAATGGAAGCTACCAATTCGCTTCCAACATCAAATTTGAATAGCAGAAAATCATGTAGGAGCACACGTGTGAAAAAGAAGTGATCTTTAAACAACAGTCCAAAACCCAATAAAATATTTGCTTCAAAGTTAAAAAAACAAAACCTCAGCCATCTTCAAGGAAATGTGTATTAGAGCTACCACTAATATTCGTTTAAAAATGAACTTTAAACAAAATCAATTTCAGAATCAATCAAGATCATTGACTTCAAGTTAACTGAGACAATATATGGAGAATAAAAGCAAAACAAGGAAAACCTATCTTGGAAAAAGAAGAAAAAAATGTTACCTTGGCGGTTCTTAATTTGAGAAACGATAACTCAAAATTGTTGAAAGACAAAACCCATTAAGTATCTTCTCTCTGTCTTCAGAAAAAGAAACTGGAATTCAAGTTCAAGAGCATGAAGCTGTGTGGTTTTAATGGACTGGTTCTTGCCTTCAGAGTCAGGAATCCTTACAATCCCAACTCCCACTCACGGAAAAACGTCACGTGTATAATGGAATGTGTCCTTTTTTTTTAATCATGGATATCCTGTACAATTTATATACCTTAATTAATTTTTAAAATTCTGAAATAAATGATGAATTTTTAATGGGTCTGAAATTTATAATATTTCAATTGATAATTTCAAAAAAAAACATTCAATAACTGATTAATTAAACTACACCTCTTAATAATATAATATAATATAATGAAATGTGTCTTCCTATTAAGAAACCGTATGTTTAACGGTTTCTTAATATTTAAGTTGTTTCGATGTTACTCCTACTAATTACTATAGTAAGCAAAAGGCTTCACTTTACGCTTTGACCAGTCAGTATAACTCGTAAAAGCTGAAACCTTAGAGCTTAAGGAGTGGAACTCGGAAAAGTGTGGCATTTGATGTTAGGGGTAAAGGTGTAATTAGCCCTTAACCAAACCAGAAGGCTGCGTTTCCATTCCATTATGGCTCAATGGCCTATAGAGAGATGGAGTAAGTGGCCCACAAATAAGCCAGTTCACCTCTGGTTAAGCCCGACTCTCCCATGGGATTAATCTTTTCTCTCTCTTTATTAATTTATAATTTTATATATTTAAAGTGTAAAGTTAAAATCTCATTTATTTATCATATCGTTAATGTCATATCTATATTTTTATTTATTTTCAGGAAAATATTTAGTTTTGGCCACAATACAGGTGCAGTGGAACCCTTTAAAAAAATGATATGATATGATATGATATGAGCATAATATTCTGTCGAAAAGAATGAAATAAATATTTAGTTTTGGCCACAATACAGGTGCCGTGGAACCCTTTAAAAAATGATATGATATGAGCATAATATTCTGTCCAAAAGAATGAAATTATTTATTTATTTTTCTTATTTTTTTAAATAATGTTACATATATACATGAATGCAGAAGCCTATCGTGCATATATGTATGCAGAGAGCAAAACTTTTTTTTTTTTTTAAAAAAAAAGTCGTCATATGGAGTTAAAAATTACAAATGATTTATAGTTGAAAAAATATAAAGTACTTAGTTTAAAGTGAATTCTTTTTTATTAAAATGACATTATAAATAAACATAATAAATATTTTTTTAAAAAAATGAAACAAATACATTTATAATAGAATATTCAATACTAAATTGTGATAAGATAAATAAACTGTCACATCTCAGTATCCATGGCTGCACTTTTGCCAATGCAGGTGGGGGAAAACCCATAATCTTCTGATTGAGGGAGGCCTTACATATGATCAATCAAGGAGTCTGTTGCTAACCCTGCAATTTCTTTCAGGGAAGGTGTGGTTGAACTTTCTAGTCAAAGCTAGGTGGTATCAGAGTAACATACTAAAATGTAAGAAATCCTGACAAATTAGGTATCACATGGTTCAAACTAGGTTTTTATCATATAGATAGATTATGAAACTATAATTCCATTATAGAGAGAAAGCCAAGACAAGGCAAGGAAGCACATTTAAAATATGATTTGAGTTGCATTGCTTGATTAAAGTTGATACGGATGAGAAAAAACCCAGAGAGTCAAAGCACATAGAATCAGGATTCCCGGGATGAGATGAATGGCATTTTCTCCCATGGACTTGTGATGCCAAGCAACATCCTTCTTGGTCACATCAGATACGGGATCATGGGTTGGTAACTCTGTGTAAGCTGTATGTTTCAGAGGGGATACATCGGCAGCTGGTGCCAGGCTGATCAACAACTCATCAGAGGCCCGAGTTCCACTCGCTGACCCATGCATTCTTGTAGAGAGAGAAAGAGAGAGAAGGAAACGACTGTATTGAATACAAGAGAAGAAGGGTTATGCTTCAAGAGAGAGTCCACGGATGTTATATAATGGGAAACGAGCAAGAATAGTTGGTGAATCTCGCCGGGAAACCTGAAAATGCCACGATACAAGGAGCCACTTTTCTTGTAAAAGAGAAGTCAAAGAGCTAAGGTGTCCGCTTAAGTTATGCTTCCACTGTAATTAAAGGCATCGTGTGCATGTGAAATAAAGGTTCAAAATAAGGAAAGTTTCATGTGACTTTATGCATGGAAATTTTACTGTTACCTACAGTAAAAACATATCACCAGAACGTGAAAATATGAATAGGTAAAACTTGTATTCTTCGTCCGAAGACTACAGGAGGAATATACTAAGAGCCTCAAAAACAAATCACTAAATGGCAGTATCAGCATAATTATTGCTTAAAAAACATACATTGCAAGGGGGGATGGAGTTAGAATAATCACAGGCATTGAAAATTATGGAAGCTCAACTCTATGGGAGGTATTCAATGCGATAGCAGCTAATACAATGCTGGTGCATCATCAAATTGTTACATCTCCTGATGAATTTTCATCTACAGGTTGTGTCAGCCGGGTGTAGTGGAACTCAATTTGAAGCCGATGATGAAGGGATGTTGATGCCATCAAACCCTTCTTGATATCAGCCCACAATTCCCTTATAGGGATTGCAGCCAAGAAGCTCTTAAAATACTCTGTGCATGATTCCTTTCCTTTACACACAATTTCTTCTTCCATCGGAGTCTTTTCGCATTCATTTGGACTAGATGGTAGCTTCCGGATTGTTGTATCTTTGTCAAATTTTAGGAGATAAGGCTTGATTACACCCCTCGTAAAGCCTCTCACCCAATGTGTCAATGATATAGTAGGCATCCTGCTCAACCTTGAGGACAAAGAAGTGGTCATTCCAACTTACAATGCAGACGAAAGGATCACAATTACGAGACAAGTCTAACCCATGATGATTAATCTCCTGCCTAATACTGTCAAAAGAAATTGCACCATGAAGTCAGTCAAAATCCCCTTCTTCTAGGTCTTCTGGATGAAAGAATCCAATAAAAGACTTATCTGGGACCACTGAAAGAGGACGGATTTTAGCTTGGAGAAATGTCTAAGATCAAAGTGCTTGTTGGGAAATCGTTGTCTATAGTACTCCTCACAAAAGTTTCTCCACTCTAAAGATCCACCTCAGATCAAGCTGTCAAATTCAGCCTTGATTGGTCCTTCATATTGGTTAGATTGCAACCACTTAGCAATGACAGCAACCAGGGCTGTACAGGCACTCTCTCCTGCAGCTCGCTCACTCCTTTGATCAATTGAAGCAAAAAAGACTTGCGCTTGGAGCTTCATGTGCCCATCACGGCTTATTACTTCTTTTGCCTCCCAGCTGCCAACGGCAAATTTGTCATCCCCAAATTCAGAAAATGATGATCTACTAGTACTGGAACCTTCTTCCAATTTATTCCACTGCCAGAACAAAAATAGTTTTAGAGTGAAGTTTGAACTCGTATAACTATATTAAGAGGAAAGCCCAAGAAAGAAGATGCCAAATAAAGAAACAGAGGGAGATGGGGAGGGGGGGAGAGCAAAAGGGTTGATACGTACCCCAGAACTGGACTCATCAGAGGAGCTAAGCTGCCTGCTATCAAAATCAATGTCATCACCACCTTCTCCACAATCCTTTTTCAAGAGAGGCTCTGCTTTAGATTTAGGCTTTGCAGATATAAAACTTAGTTTCCTTTTCCTCCAAGCTAAGATTCCACGTATTGAACTCTGTCTCAAAGATTGTTCATGGTCTGATGCAGTTGAGGACTCAACATACAGAGATCCCATATCTTGTTTACGGTGGTTATAGTATATGCAACTCTCATCTTCAGCATTATTTATGGCATTAGAGTAAAATGATCCTCCAGCCTTGTTTGCATGCCCCAAAGTTTCATAATTGAATGGTAACTGAGCACTAGAATCCCCATTACTCTCCTCTGATTCCCCATCATTGTCGAGTGAATCTGTATCAAATGGATAGTTGTCCTCGGCATCTTCACTTCTGACACAACTATCATAATTGTTCTCTTCATGACAAGCCTTTATTGTCACTTGGAACCTTTTCACTTTTCTCAGACCTGCTTTAAGGACAGAAAGCTCATCTCTTCTTGGCGATAAAATTTCTAGAGAAGAGGGTGGGGGTGGGGCAGTCTCTATCACTCTCTGTGGTGCCTGTAGATGTTCTTGAATAGTTCTCAATTCCATCAAGTTGAGAGACAACTGCATTATATTTGAATTAGTGTCAGAAATGAAACAGCCATTAGCATAGCATACGGTCAATAACAGATGTTCGTCGTATTAACAGGAATGGACTTACATGAAGCAAGAGAGTGCCCTCGACAGTGCCATCGTGAACTGTTAAAGGAACATCAATTATGGCTTCTCTCTCCTTCGGCGAGGTTTAATGTAGCAGTTCCAACTAAAGAACCTTATTCCTTGGCCCTTGTTTCAACTATCAAGCCCTGAACCATTAGAAACAAAACTATCTTATAGCCCTGTACCATTAGAAACAAAACTATCTTATAAGCATGCATGCATAGACAAACATAAGCTCAGCTTTCTAGATTTCCTAAAGTCACAAACTTCACTCAACAAAAGCAAACATACAAGCATGTACATAGGCGTACGTAACCTCGATAAATTAAACATCGAGTAAAAGGTGACTTCACCTACTTAAATTGCCTAAAGCCACAAACTTTACTAAAAAAAACCAAACATACACAACAAAAGTACTAAAAATCATGAAAAAAACAAAGATGGGTTTCCCATTTTTAATCCAAGCAACCTGTTGAACTAACATACGCGAGTATTTCTCTATCTAAAACCCTACTCTTGACGGGGTTCCTTTAAAAGCAAAAACAAAAAAAAAGGGGGTTTTGCTTTTTAAAGACAAACAAAACCCCAAAGGGTTTTTAAGTAAAGTTTGTGTTGTCTTACAGGAAGAGGGTTCATTTTGGACACTTGAAGATAGTGTTCTCAAAGAGACCGAAGCAACAGTGTGTCCACAGCGGCACATATGCTTGTTGGTGATGTTGATGACCATGTCTTACTTGTTATGGTGCTCCATGTTTGCCTCCCTGTAGCTTCTCTTAACACTCTCTTCCACGTTTCTCTTTCACTTCTCTAAAATCAGAACAAATTTCAAAAATTTATTCTTGTGTGCCAAAAAAGAGATACAAACAGAGAGCAGAAGAAGTGAGAAGGATGTTTCATAACCCGATCCGTTTCTTCCTTTTCTTCAGATAATGGGCCTGTGGAGATTTAATTACAGAGGGCAATTACGCCCGATCCAACAGATAACTGGCCATGATTTACAAACAAATAAAATACCCTGGTTTTTTTTTTTTTTCAATTTCGACAAAACATAAAATCAAACATGGTTTTCAGCACCAGTTAATATCTGAGTTATTTTTTAATGTAAAAGAAATTATTTAACCACTGTTAGTATTTTTTTAATAATAAAATTTTTATTAATTAAAATTATTTTTTAACTATTGAAAATATAATATATTAGATTAAATATATAAATATATTTTTAGTTTTTTAATTTAAAATTATTTTTTAAATATTGAGACTATAACATATGCTATTCATAATAAAATTTACGTTTCAAATTATAAATTTATGATAATTTTGTAAAAATTAAGTTAAAATTAATTATAAAATTTAATTATAAATAAATTTAACTATAAAATATATGAGAATAAAAATAAAATAATTAATTAAATATAAAAAAATAACTCAAGTTTACCTATTAAATTTACGACTTAGATTATAAAATTAAAATAACCTAGTATAGAGCAAATTAAAAAAAAATACTTCAAAGTTTAATTTTCGGCTTACTCAATATTAAACATTAAAATTAAAAAAATAAAAGATAAACTAAAATCAGTTACTTAATTATACTATATCCAATATTGAAGATTAGAATCTTCTAAGGCCAATTAAAAATTAAAATTAAATAAAAAGTTAAATAAAAAAATTTGAATTATTAAAAGGTTAAATTAAAAAATAAAAACTAAATAAATAAAGTAAAAAAATGAAAAGAAAAAGGAAGCATTATTTCAATGAATAGTATTTTATGAGTGTGGCAAGAATAATACAGTAATACCTTTTAAATTTTAATAATTTTTTTATTATAAATTTAATTTTTTATATTAAAAAATAATTATTTTATTTTTGTTATAAAATACTCACTCAAGTCAGAAATATGCACAAAGATGAACAAAAATTGTCTAGATCATAAAACATTTGCACAAAGATGAACAAAAATTGTCTAGATTATAAAACAAAATACCATCATAATTTTATCAAATATAAACAATTAAAAACATGACTTCACCCAATCATTTTTAATATTTTTAAAGAGATGATTTAATGATTAAATAAATATTTTGATTTTCTTAATACTTTGAATTTAAAATTTTGGATAAATTCATATAATTAATTATTTTTTAATAAATAGGATAATGTGAAAGTACATTTTTAAAATGAAAAAAAAAATTATTGATCCGAAACTAAAAAAATTGCCCTCAACATGTAGCCTTCCATAAGCATGATAAGCCTTCAACTAAATAGGCCATGGCCCACAAAGAAAACTTGGCATGTCTTTCAAGGGCAAACATCAACCTTCACTAGCTCGCTCCCCATCCTGCGTCTCTTCGAGTTCCTCATAAATCGAAAAGAAGCAAACCAAACCAAAGTGAAATGAATTAACATATCAGATAGTGCAACGTTGTTTTCAAACAGCTGCTAATTCGTGTATTGCCGTGTTTCTTTTTGGATTACAGAGAGAGAAAGAATGAAACGGCAGCCACCGCCGGCTTACGGGGATGGGAATATGAACCCGTATGGAGGAGGTGGACAGAGAATGAGAGGAAATACAGGGGCAATGAGTAATAGTTATGGAGGAGGAGGAGGAAGGCAAGATGGGTACCCTAGTTTGGAGACAGAGCAGCATCCTGGGTATAAATCTTCAAAAGCTGAAGGGCAGTGGCAGTGGGACACTCAAATCAATGCACAAAAGTCATACCAGACAGAACCTTAGTTCATTTGAAGTGGGTGATATCGTGACCCTTTTGAGCGTAGTATAGGATACAGATGATCAAAGTAAGCTATGAACTTATTTACAATGTAGAGCTGTGAGCTGCGTTGATGTGTTAGGATTGCTGGTAGATCTATTGAAGATTGAATTATAGTCAAGATGCAATTGGGCATTAAAGTTTAAAGGTAAAGAATCAGAAAGTTGAGATTGATATTTGTATGTAATTTGGATGCTACGTGTGTGAACAAACTTTAGGATGCATGCTTGATAACCAAGAAAATTGTGGCTTTTCTAGGAGAAAAAAAGATATGAAGAAGTTTTATGAAAAAAAAGCTATGAAGAAGTTTTATGAATGTTTGTTCATGTTTGTTTCATTTTGCAGGTCAAGTGGGTTCTGGGGCAAGATCTTACTACCATGGGCAGCCACCTGATCCGAAAATGGGTCTAGGAAGTCAGTCCAACAAGGAAGCTGGCGGAACCCAGCCCCATTACCAAGATATGGAGCTTGGCTTTGAGGACAACTCATTGCCAATTTCTTTTGAAGGTCTTGAAAGGAAGTTCTTTGATGAAGTAACGAAATTGGCAAAGGAGCAAGGTGATGCTGAGGTTGCCGAAAATGCTAGGCATAGGGAGGTGAGACTTCTATGAAACAATTTCTTCAATTATCCGGGCTTTCCCCCCTTGTGAGCTGCAACTATATTAAACCTGGGCCAGTAAAGGCTCTTTCAGGGAGGAGAGAAGGGGAGGGGGGTTACTTTAAACTTCAGCTCGAATGACGCATGTGCATGATTGAAGAAGTCAAATAAATATTTAAACAAATTAATTTACAAAGAGCCAACTGTTGCTTAGTGTGTTGCAAATGTTCCTGCTTCTCTAACATGCCCTTCTCTTCTTATGCTGGTTTTGAAACCTTCTCTTCCCTTTGACTTTACTAAAGTATTGATCTCTGATAGCACTGGCTTTCTTTGTATTTTTTACTGTTCATATTATAGATGATTGGCCAAACGATAAACATTCAATATTTTTGCTGCTTCAGAAAATTATCGAGATCAATACCAGATACCATGAAAAACTTTCTGCTCTTCGAGCTCAACAAGCCAATAGACGAGAAGAGTTTCTTAGGAAGGAATCACAAGCCCGACTAAGCCAGTACCAACAAGCCAGCATGAACCACTACCCAAACACAGGTTTGCAGGATGCCCGTAGCTATAGTGCTGCAGCTGCTACAGGACCCATCAGTGCTGGAGAAACACATCGGGCTTATGCCAGCAGTCAATTTGAGTCCTACCGGGGACGACCTCAGTATGGTGGGGGTGGAAGAGCTCAAGGAAATGAGGGAAGGATTCCATACCCGGAGGGCCGTGTTTACAACAATGCTGGAGCCAGACATTACTAGTGATCTAATCGCCACTAGGCTGCCTACATCCGTAAAAACAAAACGAGTTCAATTCTGATCATTTACTCATCTTGTTGCTTTGATTATGGTTTAGTAATGTAGGATTGCTAATCACCCGACTTAAAAGGGATTTATAGTGCTTCAAGAACTTGCTATATGAAGGGTACATTTTGTGCCTAACGCTTCACGCTACGGGATTTATAGTGCTTCAAGAACTTGCTACATGAAGGGTACATTCTGTGCCTCACGCTTCCTATCTTCCTGCCAGTAATTTTGTGCATCTTGTTTAAATTGTCGGCTCCAATAGCCAAATCTTATATCATATACATTAACAGTAGGATAAATTGACATTTATTCATCTCCTGTTGCATGTCTTTCAGCAAACCCTCGTGTATAATTCAGTGTTCACTTCTAAGTTCCGTCGCCAGTAAACAAGGCAGGCAACAGCGAAGAATGTTAGAAAACAGATTACAAGTGAGATAAAACAATGATTATTGGAAATACCTGATGCTCAGAACAAGACACTTTCTTAAACAAATCGATATGATTTGCTGTTTATGTTACAAGTGATAGAGTACAGACTACAGAGAACATGGTCACAAGCAAATCTACCCAACTATAATCCTATGAGCTACCACTAGGGAGTACATGGTAAAATTTCTTAGGTTTGCTAAGAAGACAGTACAAACTTGCAACAACATAAGCATGCCTTTCCACCATCGTCCTGAGGGGAAAGGGACATCTCTGATGCCCGAGAAGGCAGGTTTACCTTTGTCACCAAAATATCAACGACATCTCTGGTGCCTGAAAAGGCAGGTTTATCTTTGCCACCAAAATATCAATGGGTGACCTCCGAAACAGCAAATCATGCTGCGTATCTCTCATCATTATAATTACTTGTCTGCCACCAATAACCAGGAAATTACACAACAAAACCAAACCTCAGTTCCTAGGTGTCTTTACCGCTTGCGCTGTGTTTTTTTGACCCTGACAAATTTTCTATGGGACTTGTCACCGCCACCTGTTCCCAATGAGAAGCTTCCTCCAGCATTAAACTCTAGACTACCTGAAGCCTGAGAAGATGGGTTCTGCGGAGCAGCAAGATTTGGTTGGCTTCCAAATTGAAAGGGATTTGCACTTGGTGGACCTGTAGAACCAAACTGATTCCCACCTGATGGAGCTGAAAAACCAAAAATTGAGCCAGGTGTAGCTGGTTGTTGGCTAAATACCGGAACTGAAGGCATGGTTGCCTGAACCATGTCCTCTGCCATGCTGTCCTCCATGCTCATTTGGTCATTATTACCAGATGAAGAACCAAATCCGAAGCTAGAATTTGGGGCACCAAACACAGACTGTGATGGAGTAGCAGATGCAGGTGAACTGAAGGGGAAAGGGGGAGCAGATGAGACGCTAGAGGTTGATCCAAACACCATGGGTGCACTGCTCGTACCAGTATTAGAAATTGCTCCAAAGGCAAACAACGTTGAGGAAGAGGATGGTGCGGAACTAAATCCAGTAGATTTCGGTGCCTGCCAGTTGGAACCAAATACAGCAGATGCGGGGCTCACCATGAAGCTAACAGAGCTGGACTCGGAAGCGGAAGAGTTAAGTCCAAACGTAGTACCAGAACTTAACAATTTAGATGTAGAAGAACCAAATGTGGAGCTGCCAGAAGAGAAGGCTGTATTCACATAACCAAATGTGGAGCTGCCAGAAGAGAAGCCTGAACTTGCAGTTGATGCAGGTGAACTAAATTGCGTAAGCATACTCTGTGTTGAAGTTGCCAAACCAGTTCCAGCAGCAGAAACCTGAGTAGTGCCAGCATTAAAAGGATTAAAACCCTGAGATTGATTAGTAGCAGCTGAAGTTGTGCTCCCAGCATTGAAGCTAAAAGGACCACTTCCTGTGCTCATTACTGCAGCCGTGGCATTCAAAACACTAATTTCTGTGCTTGTAACTGCAGGGGATGTACCACCAAAAACACTATTTTCTTTGCCAGTAACTGCAGTGGTATCACCAAAAATATTATTGCCCGCATTCGTGATTGCAGAAGTACCACCAAAAATGCTGCCAGTTGTGCTTGTCGTTGCAGAGGATGTGCTACTAGAAGCACTAAAGCTTGTTTCTTTGGTCTTGACTTCAGTTGTTTCAGTACTAATTGATGGTACTGTTAAGACTGAATTTGATGAGACAGTCCCAAATGTAAAAATAGATGCAGCTGTCAAGGTAGGTTCTGATGCCGATGCTGAAACAGAGAAGTTGCTATTCCCATTAGTGTTTGCAGCTGTGAAAGCAGTGGTAGTGGCATTAGTACTGCTGCTAGCAACACTGTTGGAAGGGAAGCTAGATGATTTTTGACCAGTAAGGTTACTGGAAAATAAAGGCAGACTGGGAGAGGAAAATGAAGATGGGGTAGTAGAAGCAAGAAATCCATTATTTAGACTTGAACTATTGGAGGTGATGCCAAATGAGAATAGGCTTCCATTCGATGAAATTGATGTCGAAGGCACGTTTTCAGCTGTCCTGAATGAGTTTCCAATCTTCAAACTGTCCTTATCATCACCTTTATCTAATCCGGGATCTCTTGTCACCACCTCAGTAGCACCAGTAGCAATAGGTGTATAGCTGGCATTAGGCAAGAGAGGAAAAGTAAATAAGCCATAAAAATTAAGATCTGGAGAAATTCAATGTCACAAAGTTTCACAAGAAATGCCATTGAATTGTTGACTTGGGAAAGGAAGAAAAGGAAACAACTGAACCAGATCAAGGTAACATCAATTTGGCATGCGCATTTATACCTGTGGTTCATCTTTTTCACAAGTTACAGCATGTGTGAACCCATAATTTCTGCATTTAGCCTCATAGCACATATATATTGGCTTCACACTTTAAAGACATGACAATGAAAACCTTAAAAAAAAATACTAAAATGCATCTACTGACCTGGAACCCTTTGGTCCAGCATCAGATGATACACCCAACTTTTGGCCAGATGGGTCACTCATGACTGAGGTAAGTGTGAGTGGTGCAGCTTTATCACCAGTTTTATTGCTAAAATGGAAAAATTGAGAGGTGCCATTTGGTTCCTTTGGCAAAGCAACCTTCTCAGCAGTGCTAAATATTTGGGGCAAAGCATTTGAATACTTTGGTAGGGCAACTTCATCAGATATTGATTCTAACTTGTTTACTGCAGCCTGCTTATCAGTAACGGTAGGCAGAGGTGCTGCTGGAGATATAAAGCCAATGCTCTTTTCCACAACCACAGACCCATCAACCCCTGCATTTTTCTTGTTCAATGTATAACTTGATGGGGAGTTGACTTCAGATTGGACCGGAGACTTCTCCACTACAACAGCCTCAGCAACACTGGTCTTCTTTTCTACCAATTTGGTATCGCCCTTTTCTCTCCCTTCAGCCAACATACCAGATGCAGTCCCATTAGGGGAGTCATCATCATCAAGCTCCAGAAAATCCTTCAAAAGAGGGAATAAAATATCACACACTAGTACTAGAATATAGAGCACACTGAATTTATAACCACATAGACGGTGGTCTGTGGCTGGTGCCACAGGTTATGTAGACCTCTATCAGTTCAATGTCACTGTAGTTTATTACGAATAACCACATTTGCCCATACATATATGTAAAAATAATTAAGTTGAATAATGCCAAAAAAAATTAAATCATATGTTATTATTTCATAACCTAATTTCAATTATCTTCAGTTTACATGTTGAAATAAATTGGATAAAAGATTTTAGTTGAAATTCTGAAAGAAATGTTGTATCTGTATTGAATGGCTAAATTATTGCAATTTATATTCTTGTTATTTTATGAACATATTATAATTCTAATTATAAACGAAGTTAAAAAAATCAAAACAATTAAAATCAAGACAATCATATACTCTCATACGATTACTTTCATTTTTTTATATTACATTATATTTCAGATAAGAAAAAAAAAAGCAGCTAATGGGTATAATCTCCATTTGTCCTGTGGCACAACAAATGATCACCATCACTCCAAATTTTCGGTTTAAATGTGGATATAATCAGATTAAAGGTTTAGTTGAAATTGTAGAAAAACTTTGTGGGTCTAATCTCCTTTTGTCCTGTGGCACAACAAATGATCACCATCACCCCAAATTTTTGGTTTAAATGTGGATATAATCAGATAAAAGGCTTAGTTGAATTTGTAGAAAAACTTCGTGTGCTCTAATGATCCTTGAATGGTTAAATTATTTGAAATTAAAATTTGAAGGACTGAAAATGCCTCTAACTGCATATGAAAGATAGGAGTGTAGTTTTTTCCCCTTCAATTGCTCCTACATGTAGGGTACTAAGATGAATATAATTACACTAGAAGTATTAGAATGTGAACACTCCATAGCAACCGAGAGTGAAGGAATGCCTTCCAACTAGAAAGGATAATAATAAATTATCTGAAAGCTGAAGGGCTATACTGAAATTGCAACCAAAAAATGGCAGATGGCTAACTTTCCCCCATTCCAGCATCCACAACCCAATTTTAATGTTTAATATGATGCCAGGATTTTCCAATCAAGATGACTACATTATCTATGTCTGGATTATCACTACAGAAATGTATGTTTGTTTATTAAGCATAAGGACAAACTAGTGCAACCAACTTTAGATGGGTGGAAGACAATGGATAGAACCACGGCAAAATGCAAACTACAAATCTCAGGTGCATGCTACAGTCACTTGGACTGCCCACTCAAACCTAATATTAGAGGGAAAGGAAAGACAAGATACCCAGTGTGGTGTAACTTGGTCTACCCAAGGTGATGTAACTCAGTCCACAGACAAGCAAAGGAAACTATTTTCTTAAAAAAAAGAGGTGATTCCAGATGTCATAAGTGAAGAAATATAGAGAAATTAAATAGGCTAAGGAGACTAGTAAAGGGCCTTCATCCAACTTAGGTGTGAATATCAAATATTACTTGATGTAACAAATACCTCTTGTGCGCTCATCTGGAAAGCCCTTTTCTTTTGTACAGGAGCCTGAGCAAAGGTGCTCATCACAGGAAAAGCTGATGTTTTGACCCCAGCCAAATCATTCTTCAATAAATTTGTGGTATCCATACCATTTCCTGCCAGGGCTGACTTGCCACAAGGAGCAATGGGTTTGCCAGGACCCTTTTCTTCAACTTTGTCTTGCTTTTGTGACACGGACTCTCTTGCATCAGGTAACAAGGTATCATGTTTCAACGCTAACTTGTTAGTGTCATTATCAATCTCTACAAAATCTGAAGAATCTAAATTCTCCAGGCTTCTAAGAGCTGGTCCTCGTAGCATGGATGGTGACAACTTGGCAGGAGACCTCTCCCTTGATGAGACCAACACATCCAGCTGATGCAATATCTTTGATGCCATCTCACTTGACTTGGAAGGAACAGGGGTAAAAGAAGTACCATGGACATTGTTATCCCCATTATCCTTTGATGGTTCACCCACTAAAAATGGCTTCTCTGTTGAGTGTAATTTTTGAGCAGCGTTAGAGCCGATACCAGCTCCACGAATAGAAAGGGTTCCAGAGGTAGGCAGAAGGTTTGATTTCTGACGAATTCTACGTATGGGACCAACAGATCCTATATCATTGTCCAGGACAGAACTCCTCCGTTTTAAAGCCTGAAAAAAGAAATAAACTAGTCTGGTCACATAATGCTAGAGAATTCTAAATGTCTATGAAAATGTTTTTGATTGATTTCAGCACTGATACCCCTTGTTTAGATCCAGAAAATCGGCTGCTCTCCAATGCATTCTGAGATGAAAATGAAGGTCCAGCGAAAGCATCACTTGATGTTCCAGCACCCTGGAAAATGATGGGGGGAAGTGTTGATAATAAAAATTTAAATCACAATTGCAAACAGAAACAGATTTTCATAGCATACCAACCTGGAGGCCAGTAGATGCACGAACTCTGGAATATGGTGTTCGAGCCATATTGTATATAGCAGATCTGCCTCTAGACCTTGGGGTCACAAAATAATTCTCAGGAACCCCAGGACAGCCAGAAGAACGTGGCGTGAGTGACATCATTGGTGATTTTGGAGTGAATGTAGGGTTGATCAGAGCTCTTGAATTATCACGAAATGGCTGGCAGCGTGATTCTAGCATTGATGGTGATACTTTTGAAGGCCTGCTGCCCATGTAAGCTTTTGCAAGCTCTGTAGGTGAAGCAGCATCCTCATTGAGGACCTGAATAAAATGTTTGCCATTAAATGTGATTCAGAGCCACAATGCAAAGCCACGGGTGGGTATGTAGATGCACATGAGTGCATGAATGCATGAATGCACACATCATGTATAGGCAAGTCCTTACATTCTCCATAAAACAAAAGCAATGGTGCAAAGCCACTAAATGTGAAACATGAGAAACAGCATAAAGTCATGTGACTATGTGCATGTGCAGGTTTGCATGTACAAATAAATGCTTGCATACACACATCATGTGTATGCACACTCTTACAGCTTCTATGAAACAAGAGAATCAACAAACCAACAAAAATGCTTGCAAGTGTCAGAACAATAGAGAAGAAGCATGAGAATTTCTCCTACACTTGAGCCGACAATAGGTGTTGAATTAATGCGGCTCTCAAACCCATTAGTAATGGGAACAGTCAATAACTCCTTTTTGCCTTCAGAGACCATGGCTCTTGAAGAAATCACTTCAGGTTTTTTCTCTTCATTACCAGTAGGAAAATCAGCAGTCCTGGATTGCAGCAGAGCTGTCAATCGATCAATCTCAGACCTGTAGAGAAATTAATAAAGAAAAAATTATGCCTTGCATCACCACATCATCATAATAAACACTTGAGAAAAATTATAAAATGCAGGAAAAAAAAGGGAATTATGACATCACAAATAAATATACAGATGAAGAAAGTTTCCACCATGCATGTCGCAGATGTTACAATTCATACATGACAGCTAATTCAAAGTCAGTGGATTTTAATTCAACAGTAACTTGCCTGGTAAAGGTCTTCTGCTTTAGAATTAATTCGAGTTCAGTGACCCCACCTCTATCCAAACTATTAATCAGACCACTGCTTGCATTGATGGCTTCTCTATGCACTTCAAGACAATCCTTTGAGAACAATTTTGCAAACAGAAAAAACATACGAGTCAAATTTGCAACACGTAAATCACGAAGTTAGTATACATGAACCACAACTGTAAACATATGAAAATATCGCTGACGCATGCATGAAAATGATGAAAATGAAGTTTTTATAATCCATAATAAAACGTATGCATTTAATTTACTCTTTGATCCATTAGAAAATTTCCTTATAGCTGATTTTAGATTCATTAAGGAAAAAAAAAGGAATATACAACTAGTCATGCCCTTTTCTCCCCATCACTCCTCTCTTTAATCCTGCAAATTTGATGGCAAATAATATTGCATGCATGAAACAGTTCAAAAAAGCTACAGAAAGTTCATGGCTTAACTAGTTGCAGTCTCAAAATGCACTAACATCAGTTATTAAAATTCCTTTGGTCCATTCTGTGTCAACTTAAAAAAAAAAACACAGAAGCAACGACATTCATGATCATGTAAGAATCTTAAAATAGATTTATTTATACATTATAAGGGAAAATACAGACATGTATTTTCTCCTCATAACTATTTCTACAACTCCCCAACATAAAAAGGATTATCAGCCAACAGAAGAATTTTTAAATAAACCTTGAATTTAGCGAGATTTGAACTTAGTCCCTCATATAACATTGACATTCTTCCCAAATTCCCAGTTCCGACAACATAACCCAAAGTCATAAATCCATCAAAATCAACTAAATAACCCAGTGATAATAGTTATAAGAAAAAAGCTGAATAGGAGCAAAAAGAAGCACGAAAGCAATTCACTTACTGTGGAAGACATTCCCTTTGGCTTATCCAATGCTCCCGGGTTCACGTCTGTTTAAAACAACACATGATACAAACAAATTCTCTCTTTAACAACAAAAAAAAATGAAATTTACTAACTGAAGTACAGTTAAGTAGGAGTGAGCATCGTTAATTACAAATTTTAACTAACTGTAACAAACAAGCCCTGACTCATTAAAGAGAGAATCCATGACTAACAATTCTGCTAGCCCAAAACAATAATTTCCAAAATTCACCGAATCAAAAACCTAACTACGCCAATTCTACAACAAGAATCAAGCAAAAAGAAACCAACATCAACAAAAAAAAAAACAATAACTCAACAAAATGAAAACATTTTCGAACCACAATCAAAAGAAACCCAACCTGTCTCCCGTTCCGTCTCCGGAGGCTGCGACCGAGGAGTCACCACCGGCGGCGCAGGGAGCCGGTTTCGAAAGACAGAGGCGAAAAGCCTGTGTGCGCTAGAAGCAATGAGTCTCTGAGCCGGATCCACTAATTTCGACAACCAACCATTACTAATCCCGCCAGGGTTTCGAATTGCCGTCGAAGGACGATCATACGGCGTCGCCTGCGTACTCCTTCGAAACGGCCGTTTTCGAAACTTCCCGTAGCCTCCTCGGTCTTCATACAGCCTCTCGTTACTTTCCCGACCCGCCGCCGTCGCCATTTAGAACCGCGAAATTAGGGTTAAGGTATGTGGAGAGAGAGAGAGAGAGGAAGAGTATGTTTTATTGTAGAGAGAGAAAAAAAAGGCCAAAAAGAAACCAGTTTAGGGTTTTTATTTATTTGTTGAAAAGAGGAGAAGGGGTGGGGGGTAGTATATCCGTATGTACTCATGCGTATTTTACACCCAGGTACGCCAACATTTTGTGTATTTGTTTAGTATTTTCCCTTTTTGGCTAGAGCAGCGCTAAAATGTCGTGTAGGTGTGGTTGGAAGGGTGACAAACGAAGCATGGATTGCGTGGTGGTATTTGAGGTCTAGTAAAGAAGTGGAGGAATTATGTTGATGAGATTGGTGATTTATTTGTTAAGGGATTGTGATTTTGATCTTGATTTTTTGTTTTTCTTTGTTTTTGGGTTTTTTATATATATAAAAAATACTGATTGATTGTGAGGTAAATAAAAAAAAACTGTGGTTGAGTATATTAGAATAATTACATGTGATGAATGGCCCATGATCATGTATGTAGTGGGAATGTACTTGTTACTATACTCCTTTTCACATGGGATCCTCCAATTAAGTGGTATACTCCCATGGGACTTTGATTTGTGAAGAGGTGCAGCTTGGAAGTGTGTGAGAACTAAGTACATGTCAAATTATAATCGAGAAAGTCCAAAACTTTTGTTCTTGGAAAAAAACAAGCAAAAAAAAAAAAAAGCGTCTCTTTTACGAGTTTAGTAATTTGGTAGGTGATGTTTTTGCTAATTCATTGAAAACATATATATATATATATTAACATTTTCGTATTGAAATCATCTTTATTTTTATTTTAAAATATAAAGTTTATTTATAAAAAAATCAAATAATATCTTAAAAAATCACATATAAACAAAACAGATAAAAAAATTATATTACAAAAAACATTAAAAACTCATGACTCAGATAAGATAAATCCATAAAAAAATTAAAAATATATTTTTTTTGTTTTTTAATATTAAAATATCAAAACTATACAAAATATCTAAAAAACATTAATTTTATATTTTTTACAAAACAATATAAAAAATAAAAGCTAACACATATACGTGCACCGCTAAAAATACGGAACCCAATTCAGGCGCCAACAATTTAGCTTGCTTGATGTTTTGCCTAACAAGCTTTCATGAAAATACATCACAAAATCTTGAATATCTACATCTGGGCAGATCACACCCCAGAAGTGAACTGGTTTGCCTATCTTCAAGTTCCATAGGGAAGAAAGGAAGATGAAGAAACAAATGAAAAAAAAGAAAACTAGAGGGGAATATGGCAAGGATGCTAAAACCCAGAAAAAATAATGCATTTCCAAGGACATCAAAATGCTCTGCCAACATATTTGGGTTCTGAAGAAGTAATAAATGGAGCATACAAGTTCTCTTTCCACCTCAAAACTAGTACAAAGATTGCAAGGTAGATTCCAATCGAAATGGAAAACCCAAATAAACACTGCCATGTAAACAGAGGGCCTGCTTGCTTCTCATAGTGGAGCTGCCATGCTCTTACTATACACCGTAGTCCCTCAAAAATAGAAGAGAGAATTAAACCGAACCTCGCCATTGCCTACGCAACTAAAGTTTGAGAGCTTCTCTAAAATTAATGCTGAAACTATGCTCCAGGCCCTTCCTTGCTGGACCTGCTACATTTCCCTTTTGCATCATGGCTACAAATTCGTTGTAATCTATGCGTCCATCCTGCAAAATTTACAAACAATCAATGACTACAAGCTCAGCATGCAATGCAGTTTTGCTAAGACAGAAAAGAAATTCGTTCACGAGCAACATATATGCAGTGTAAGATGCATTGCAGAAGCATTTTCAACACAGAATACAAATAGCATCCACTCTGCCAAATGTCTCTCAAAAACCATGAAAGAAAACCAATACGGATAAATTTCATATTCTTGATTGAAGATATTAGGGGACCAATTTGCATCCAGATAAGGTTTCTATAGGACCAGTAATGCCTCTGCAAATCAAATCATCATCATCTACTATATATTGCGTTTGAACATATCTTCTTCAAAGGTCACCAAGTAGACCATTCATCCCTTCCCATCTCTATTCTTGTCAAAACCTCTTCCCATCACTGGTTCAATTAAAATGAAATCTTCAAAAGAAAAAGGGAAAAAAACGATAAATATATCACTTACATTGTCCTGATCAACTTCTTTGATCATTTCTTCCAAGCGAACATCCTCAATTCCAAACTCCTCACAAGCTTGCTGAAGCTCATCTGGAGTAATGTAGCCACTTCCATCCTTATCAAAGTATGAGAAAGCTGCAAATAGATGATCCTGTCTCTCAATTTTGTTTAGATGAAGCGTGGCAGCAATGAACTCTCCATAATCAATTGTGCCACTATTGTCTACATCAGCCTGCAATTTAAGAGTATGCAATAAATTAAAGAAGGTTTTTAGACATTAAAGTATCTCCCATACTTTAGATTTTTGTGAAATTTGCGATCATAATCTAACTCTTCTTCAAGCAATGAAGTACCCCACATCTAGACCTAAATCACTCGGAAGGAATGAAATAAGTCACTGCAATACCTTTTGTTGGGCTGGCAGTATAAAAGTTAACAGTTATTTTCATGAAATACATTGAGTTCACATTTAGAATATCTCCCCTACAAGTTCATTTCTTGTCAATACATATAGTTCCTTTCCTAGCTTAAAGATGGAATCAGGACTTCCTATGATACTCACTGCTTGCATCAGATCATAAATTTCAGATTCCTTAAGATTAGCTCCAACTCTTTTCAATCCAGCCTTGAGTTCTTCAAAAGTGATTTGACCACTGCCATCAGAGTCTAACATCTTGAACATCTCCTTTAAGCCAGCTATTTCTTCTTCAGATAGCGTCTCTGCAATGATCTGCAAGAGGAAAAAGACAAATCCATCATCTACATCTTCAGAAACTTCTACTTTAAATTCCTGCACTTAAATAATGCGACATCTGAATAAAGTTATTTTAATTTCAGATTCTAAGCATTTCCAGAATATATGATATTCAAATGCTTCAAGGTTCATTACAACATCATGTCTTGCTCATGTGGAGACTTACTCCAAGACCCATTCTCGAGCCTGAGACTTACTCTAAGAGCCATTTTCTTTAGCTTATTCATAGCAGAAAATTGCTTCAGACGACTCAATACAGCTGAATCCAGAGGCTTGTCAGGAGCTACACCATCTTCTTGCACCCAAGGATGGCCTGCAAGAAGTTTGACCCACACATCACAGATGAAAAGGAATCCTACTGGATAAAAAATGAGGAGGTCTTGATTTCATATTAAGATTTTCTAACATGAAATGAAAGAGAAACAGAAAAACCACCCAACCTGAGCTTTCCAAAGAAGTCTGGAAAAAAGCAAGAGGTTCGGTTGCTATTTTTTAAAATAATGCGCTCTGTTCTTTTCTCTCTCTAGCACTTTTGCTTGATTATAAGAATCTATCAACACTGCAGATAACCTGGGGAGATGTGGCTCAATGACTCTGGCACTGTTTGGAATTGTGTTCCAAAAGGTGTTTCATGAAAATTTATTTATTTTGCTTAAAATTATTTTTTTATATTTTCAAGTCCTTTTAATGTGCCAATGTCAAAAATGATTTTAAAAAATAAAATAAAAATTATTTTGATGCATTTCCCAGTGAAAAACACTTTGATCACATCAATACAAGTCTCGTCAAGGATTTAAAGATCATGTACAACCATTCTGAACACATGTTTACCCTTCATTCAAAAGATAAGAAACCCATGTAAAGAGACTGCCATTTGGCATGATATAGTAATAGTCTGACATGTCATGCATTGAAACTCAGAAAAACCAATTTTCTCATATGGTTAATTTGTCAGTCTTGAGCATTTCATTTCTATTTTTATTCAGGCAATAATCCAATGTAACTACCCGTAAATCAAGAGATAAGAAAAAAGGAATAATCAAGACTCACACAGAACTTCATGTGCCGTTAAACGCCTTCTGGGGTCTCGAACAAGCATTCTCCTCACTAAATCCTTGGCACTTTCAGATATACTAGGCCAAGGGTCTGATGAAAAGTCAAGATCACCATGCAGGACCTGTTCAAATATCTCCTGCTCGGTCTCTGGATAACCGTGACAAGCAAGATGAAACAAGAGAGGGTGGAAATTCTATTAAGTTAAATTTGGATCACATTTAGACCAACTGCAGAAACAACCGAATTTAGGAAGCTAGTAAATGACAAAGTTCTCACCAGCCCAAAAGGGAGGAACTCCACTTAACAAAATGTAAATGATGACTCCGGCACTCCAAACATCTGCTTCAGGACCATAACGCTTTTTCAGAACCTCAGGAGCAACATAGTACGGACTCCCAACCACATCGTGAAATCTCTCCCCTGGAAAGAGAACCGTCAATTTTCAAGTAGAATCTTTAAGGCAAATTTATGGCTTCTTACGCAAGGTGTTGCAGTATATTTGTCCGAGGAAACATATGATTATAGAATTGAGAAGCAAGTTGTCAAATAAAAAAAAATGGTAATGAAAATAACACAAGATCAATTCCAGTAGATGCTGAAAGTACAATAAGAACATACCTGGCTTGAAGAATATTGACAAACCGAAGTCAATTGTTTTTAGAAGTGAGTCCTCTTTGTGGTTAACAAACAGAAAATTCTCTGGTTTGAGGTCTCGATGCATCACACCCAGTGAATGACAAGCTTCAACCACTCCAACTATAGTTCGAGTAAGCTCAGCTGCCTTTCTTTCGGTATAATGCCCGCGCTTAATAATCCTATCAAAGAGCTCACCACCAGCACATAACTCCATAACAACATGAACCGCCATCGCATCCTCATAAGCCCCTTTAATAGATATAACATTTGGGTGGCCAGCCAAATGGTGCATTATCGAGATTTCCCTTCTTACATCCTCAACATCCTCATCAGTTAACAACTTCCTCTTAGCAATCGATTTGCATGCAAATTCTTTCTTTGTCGCTTTCTCCACGCATAGAAATGTTGTCCCAAATTGACCTTGTCCTAGTTTCTTTCCCAAACTAAAGAACTCTTTCAGATTACCAGCTTTAGTTTTTAAAACAGATTCAGTTCTAAGCCCAGCACTAGACACCCTTTTCACTTGAGGGGGCTTCTTAGGCTTTGCAGGCTCATCAGATTTTTCCGATTTCTCTGGTGCTTCGGGTTTTGGGATGGTCACCTGTTCCGGGGGTTTGCTCTGAACTGGCAAAGGCGGTTCAGATTCTCTAGATACTGCCTCAAGTTCATGGACAGACTCTCCATTAGTCTGAGACATTGAATCATCTGGCGATCGAGTCCGCCACATTGCAGCGGATACAGATTGGAAAAAACCATTCGTGGAAATGCTCGGTCCTACACAAGTATTACCCATCTATCCCGCACTCAATCACTTCTAACCACCCCAACTAATCTCAACATCAAGATCTAGTCCCACAGGCTCTACCAACACAACACAACTGATTTGAACTTCAAATTACTAACAATATGATCACTATGAAAACTCGAACACCATCCGCTTATGGAAAAATATCAGCAAATAGAATCAAAAGTCAACCAACTATCACAAAAATTCTTGAAATTATCTGCTTTTCTAAAACATCTGTCGAATTGCAAATACAAAACGATTGACCTTTAGTCGACAAATCACAGCAAATACCAGAGTTTTTCAGCAAAATACAACAAATAAAGAATCCCAGAACAGCCAAACCTTCTTGATCAGTGACTAAATCCACTATTAGTACAACAGCAAACAAAAACACCAACTTAATAGATCGAGGAATAATGACCAACAAAGAAAAACTCAAGATTCAACGATCCAAAAAACAGTAACAAATGAACAAAACGAGCCCTGCCCTTGAAAACAAATTGGGTAGAAAAACAGAAAGTCAAGATCTTGATCAAAGTTAAAGCATGGCAATTGGTTTACCAGGTCTGTTCGCTGCAAATTCAAGAAGAAAGAAAGGGGCGACTTGTTTTTGGTGGGTTATGAATGTCTTTTCTCAGTTGCTTTTGGCATGTGATGGTACGTGCACAGGCTTGCCTTTTCTTCATGGATAAATTTTGCTGGTGTGGTTGTATCAAACCATAATAAAATAAGCAGACAGGTATGTGTGTACTGTTGAGTTGTGCTAGAGGTTTGAACCATCGGCTAAAAACGCGTAGTGTTGGTGGCGGATTTTCCAATCCCGACCTTTGCGCTTGATTGTTTTTTCAACTACGGCTTGTTGGGTCCCACGTTAACTTCAGTTTTGATGGATCGGGGTGTTTGTATCTGTGTTTCAAACCATTTTATAGTGTGTTTTTTTTTATTGAATTATTAAATTAATTTTTTTAATAATATTCACAAGCTAATATTAAAAATTTTAAAAAAATATATAAAAAACAACATAAGACGCCGAATATTAATCCTATAGAATTTTTAGCCGGCTCTATAAATAATTAATCATGTTTAGAAGCTTTTTTGTTTTTTTCCCCTAACGGCATTTCTTTAAAATTCTATTATTTTTTAGCTTTAAATTAGTTTTTTCTTGGTATTTTGATATATTAATGTTAGAGATAATCTTTTTAAAAAAATTAATAATATTATTTTAATATATTTTTAAATAATTGTTTTTTAAAATAATCCTTATTAATATTATTTTAATATATTTTTAAACAATTTTTTTTTTAAATAATCCTTGTGATATCATCCATCATGATTACATCCATGTATACATTCTCGCAAAGGTATTTATTTCATGGACTGACTTCGTAGAAAATATTAGATGGATGAAGAATGAAAAAATCAAATCCAGATTCATGAAAAAATGATAAGAACATTTTTATACTGGCTAAGAAATATAATCTACATTTCTTGAAACTCTAGTTTTAAATTTTAGAGCTGGTATTTGTGATCTTTCTTTATGACCCACCGATCCAAGCTAACACCTCTTCCTCGGATGGAATTCCTCTGTTTATGGCTTAGAATATGCTGCTGTGTTTTTTGTCAACCAGGATTTAGTTCGATTCCAAGAAGACAGGTTTAGCCATTTTGGAGTTTCTTCGAGCTTATGCCTGGGTTGAGCTACGATCTTGTACGCCTGCCTAGGCTCATGTTTCTTTTGATGCTGGGCTTATTTCAGGACCCAATTTTGTAACCTTAAATTGCAAGTAAAACAAAAAACCTTATTTTGCCTTTTGGTAATAATTCCCATGCACAGAATCACTTGTTGAATTAGGTCTTCCTTTTCTGTCCCCCCCCTCTTCTTAACAGAATAGGAAACTTGGCTTGCAAGGTACACGAGTTCCCATATCGAGCATTGTCCATTCCATTAACACAATAGCACAGTTCTAGCGTATATATCCTTCATTAATCACCAAACCTAATCTCTTGCAATAATTCAAGCTTGTTGGGGCTACGTTTCTTTCTCAGGCAAACCAGTTTTTTCAATGGCAGAAGATCATGGTAGAAGCAAAATCTCCAACATCCAAGAGTGGTTATGTAGCCTCGAATACGAGGCATGTCTAGCTATAGTCTTTCTTGCAGTATTCCTAGCCATGGTTTTTATGCCATGGTACAACAATTTGCAGCCCCCCTTGATTAGTTTTTCAGGGCAGGTGAAATTCCTTCTCCCAATCATGCTATTGCTCCTATACAAACTAGTGCTCTGGCTATTGCCAGTCGTCGAAGGCCATGGCAGAGAGCAGAACGTTTGGTTTGGTAGCTTGGTCGAGGGTTGCAGCATGTTGGCCGGCGCTGGTTTGATAATGCTAATTTATGTTCTTGGGAGCCTGCAGTCAACCATACATGATACCTATGGCTGGCCATTTTAAGGGAGTTAGGTGATATGCGAATTTACAATTATAATTGATCAATATATTCTCATTCCTTACAACATGTTTGTGTTTGGTTAGTGAGTAGCTTAATTATGGAAAAATATATCAACAAATAGAATCAAGATTCAAGCAACTACCACGAAAACTCTTGAAAGTAAATATTTTTTTATGGGATGGCTAGTGTCGTTTAATTTGTTACATGTTCTTGTTATTAAGTCTCTTCTTCTTTTAATCGCATGTTGGTAATTTATGGGCCGTGCTTAATATTGGGATAAATAATTAAGAAAGAACCATACATGCTGGTTTTTTTTTTAAAAAATAAATTTTAATAAAGGCTTGAACTAACCACTAAGTTAACTAACTTTATCCGAGTTAACTTATAATTAGTTTAATTTAAAATACAGCCAGATTAAATCCCGGACCAACAAGGTGGTTTTGATGCCAAATGTCAGGGATCTCATCGGGTATGAAAGTGGACTGTGGGTTAAATTATGGGCCACATGGAGATGGTAATCGGCCCATTATGCAACTCGGACCAGTCCGTGTTCATTACTTCTTCGAGACTAGGCCCATTGAGTTCAAATGAAACAGAGCTTATACAACAGTAACTTATATATTTTAACGCCACCTTCCGTCAAACATTGGAAACAGACAGAAAAAAAGAATGAAAACATGTTATTGGCTTGTGGTCAGATCAAATCTCTCGCTCACCCCGTCCATTGGATTTGACGTTTTTGGTTTGATTGTTATTGTTTTGTCTGTCAGAACGCTCCAAGATAGTTTACCTGACAACTTGAAATCCTCCCCCCAAGTGGGGGACACTGCAAATAAATATCAAAGGGGCCCAGATTGAATTAGGGCGGAGGGAAAAGTTTCTCTCTTCCAGAGGATAATGCTCTTTTTAAAAAATAATTATTATTTTTAAAATATTTTTTATTTCAAAATATATTAAAATAATATTTTTTTATTTCTGAAAAATTATTTTTTACACTTTCATTTCAAAACAATCTAAAAATAAAAAAATAATTTTAAATAAAAAATAAAAGGATCTAAAAATAAAATAAAAAATAAAAAATTACTACAGCCACATTTCTAATAGACAGCTCTTTCATGGCCTTCTCGTCAACATAAAAGGAGTTACCATCAAGAAGCCATGCAGTGCTTTCAGCTGTGTTGTAAATTGTAATTAGTGATCAGATCTGGTTTGATCTAGACCGCATCAACAGCAATTAAAAAAGCAATAAAGAACAAAAGCTTGTCAGCAAGTAAAGAAAAGCAGGTGTGGCCTGGTTGGTATACTTGTTGTTGGACTGGAATTCAAACAATTATAAAACCAAGATAACTAAACAAAGAAAGGCAAATCTTAAAAATAAAATACATCGAATTTACCGAGCGGTGTTGAATTTGCCATTAAACAAGATTTTACATCATTTCCATCATTCCACAACTTTGATTTACAAGGCCATTTGTTATAATTCTCCAACACAAAAATAAATAAATAACTCGATGGTATTTAATTTAAAATCTAAATCAAGTCGAATTAAAAAATAATTTTATTTTTATTTTTTTAACAAAACAATACAATTTTGTTATTAAAACATCTAAGGTAGCATTATTTTTGTCAAAGAATAATCTCAACCCAATAATTTAAGTCGTTAGGTAAGGTCCTAAGATATGATTTATATTATTCTTTAACACACTCCCTCAAGTAAAAATTCTTTGGACCTGAAACTTGAACATGTTTTATATTACCTTGTACTTAATTTTTACCAAATAAATAGAAATTATAAGATTTAAACTCATGATCGCTTAATCATCAAAATTCTGATACCATGTTAAAGGATTATCTAAATCCAATAACTTAAACGGTTAAATAAGACATCAATATATAATTTATATTATTTTTTAATAATTTTAAAATATTTTTAAAATTTGATTGATTCATTAATTTATAACTCGATCTTCGAGTCTCATAGCTTGCCAACAAGTGTTGAGTTCTTTGTAAATGAATTTTATATTCTTAAAAAAAAAAAAACCATTTCTATGGAATTTATGTGAATCCCGCAAGAAATAGCCAATCACGCCTTCGAATCAAACACCCATTAGATCAGCACGTTCAATCTACAATCTAGACCTCATGCTTGGCCGATCCCCACATCGAGCCTTGTAACTTGCCAAGAAGTGTTGAGTTCTCTATAGAAAATACCATTTCAATGGAATTTTTGAAACTCGAGGGATAAAAATAATAGAAAACCAGGAACCACCGTGTATTGTTAGGAATCAGAGAAACTTCAGAGAAATTGCTCTCTCTCTCTGGTCTCAGGTCTTCAAAGAGGGGCCAAAAAAAAAAAAATGAATCGAAGACAGATGGACGTTTGAATTGGAGATGGCTAGTCAAATGAAGACAAACCCTTTAATTATCGTTCATCGAATATCTCCACGCCGGCTCACCAGCAGACCTTCTAGAAGCACAAGTCATGTTCTTTTTCTATCTAGATTGGAGACTTTTCCTTCTTTTATTTATACATGTCCCCCGTCCTTTGATGGAGCCATGTACAGGTCATCCCAGTCATGCACGGTTTGTGTGCTGCTGGCTTCCTTCTCTCAATTATTTCCAGGACAGGTATATAATTTATTTAATCCACGCAAAAATCATACGATTATGAGTCGTGATTAAACCTGTGTTGTTGAAATTACTAGGCTGACCCGATAAGTACCATGTTTTAAATTAAATTAAGTGTAAATTAAGATAGTCGAGTTTGATTTATATTTTCAAAATCCATTTTTTTTTAAAAATTATTTTATTTTATTTTATTTTTTTAATCCCAAGACAATATTTTAGGTTAGTTTGTTCAGCATTGGATCCCGGTTGGTTCTTAGGTAAATCCAAAATAGTAACATGTTAGTTGGTTTTAATTTCTAAAATGGTGACGTGCGCGGATTTTTGACACTTGATATTTGTCCTCCTCCCAGGAACGTACACTTGATATACACAACAATATTCCAATTAAAAAAGAAAAAGAAAAAAAAGAGAGATTACTTAAACGACAAGAAATTTATTCACACTTGACATGCCTTTCTCCATGCAAAGTTCACACACAAAGCACTGAGAAAATCATCATCTTTATTCTTTGCGTGTTATGCAACAAACTGAAATATAAATTTGTAGAAATATTTTTCAATTCAAATTATATATATGTTTCAATTTTTTTATATCAACATATTAAAATTATAAAAAATATCAATTTAATATATTTTAAAAAACATGTAAAACCAAAAAAATAAAAAATTCCTAGTTATTTTTTTTATTATAATCTAAGGTTAGCAAGCCAAGTTATTTAGGGGTTGGGGGTGTCTGCGAATCTATTAGCAGTTATTTTTTAAAATTATTTTCGATATAGATATATTAAAATAATTTAAAAATATATAAAAATTCAATTAAAAATAAAAATTTATATTTCAAAAAAATATTTTTAAAACATAGAAAGAAACCCCTGTTACAATAATCACAGTAAAATAAAACAATTATAGATGAACCAATGAACTGAAGAGGCTGATCCCCCACGCATTAACAGCTTGAGCTTGCTGTGTCTTGATTTCAAATGGATCTTGAGACAATCAAACGCCAACAACTGTAAGAACACTACAGGAAATCTCACCCAGGATCTTTAATGCCCTACTATTTTATAGGGTTCGCGCTGTCCTTACAAGCTGTTGATATTTTCGCCTTGGAGTGATTGCCAAGAATCATTTAAAGCTTCTAATCAATTCACACGTTTCTTCTTCTTCTTTTTTTAATTTAGAATTTAGAATTTATTATAAAGACTCGAGAACATTATCAGTAAAATAATAATTATTTAATCAGTATCTTTGATTTTGAATCAAGTATTTGGTTTTGATTACCTTTTATCATAAAGTTTATTCAGATAATGCTTAATCAATGCCCGCTTAGCTTTTTAAAAGGTACAAAATTTTAAATCTAGACTGAAATCAAATAACATTATACATGGTTAATTCATTTAAAAGTTTGAGTTAAATTAACTTATAATAAACTTTTTTTAGATTAAATCTTAAAACTTCATATCACATCACCATGAATTCTTAAATTAAAAATCAATCATTTTTTAAATACAACACTAAGAAAAAAAACCATGGTTTAATGTTTAAGTAGTAATGTGATGTAGGCTGTTTTTTAATTAAAAAAATATATTTATTACTTTTTAATATTAATATATTAAAACTATAAAAAAATATTTATTTATATAAAAAATAATTTTAAAAACAATTACTTCCTATCAAAATCTAAAACTCTCTCTGCATTGTGATATTGATTTTCCTATTTCTTAATCTAATAAGCGCACACATTTTTTTTTTCAAGAAAAAAAACTCTTACCTGTCGCCTTCCATTGCTGACTGCGTCTTCATACCTTGCATGCCCCGTCGTCTCCTCAACAATGCCTCTAACTTTGGACAAGTCTCTGTGTTCGCTAAACACGCTTCTTCGGCCTCTATTACTTCTGCACCAGCTCAAACTTGCTACAATAATTTTTAAGCCCCCCCCCCCCCCCCCCCCTC
>NW_011499893.1:765677-896869 GCF_000495115.2 Populus euphratica
CTGTAGTTTTGCACGAGAAGGAAGTGCTAGTTGTTTCAAAGTGTAAATGGGAGCTCCATCACATTACAGGTGACTTTGCTCTGTGCCTGTGTTGAATTTTGATTTTTTTTTCTTTTTGTTCATCCCGTAGAGACAGACTGAGTCTTTTTGTAGCTTAAGCTGTTTTTAGTTTCCGGGTTTTGGTTAAAAGTCAAATCTTTGCTGCCGCTAATGTTGTGATTTTTTACCGAGAGAGGTTAGAATCAAGTCTTATGCTGGTGGAGGGTTATTTTAGCTCTAGATCATGGCCGCAGAGAGGGCTTTACTGAACCCATCACCAAGAACCCCAAATATTACTCAGGATTTGCCTAGTTTTCCTGTTTCATCTATTAGCGAAGTAAAAGTCAACCTTGATAATCCCAGATTGGTTTCCGGGATGGACTCTCAAAACCCAACTGAAAGTTCATCAAGTAATGAGATTTCTCTTAAATCTGCATCAAGAAGAAGTCTTTCTTCAAATCCATCAAGGGCTTCACGTGGGAATTCAATTGGAGCAGGCAGTTTTCGTGATCTAGGATCAAAACCTGTGAGGCTGGGGTCTAGACGAGGTGATTCCGAGGTGTTTAGTGCATCCCAGAAAGAAATTAGCGATGAAGATGCTAGGCTGGTTTACTTAAATGACCCTGCAAAGTCAAATGAGAGGTTTGAGTTTACTGGGAACTCAGTTCGCACTGCGAAATATTCTCTCATTTCGTTCATACCTCGAAATTTGTTCGAGCAGTTTCATAGAGTTGCATATGTATACTTCCTTATTATTGCTGTGCTCAATCAGCTCCCCCAGCTCGCAGTTTTCGGCAGGACAGCTTCCATTTTGCCACTCGCCTTTGTGCTGCTAGTTACAGCAGTTAAAGATGCTTTTGAAGATTGGAGAAGGCATATGTCAGATAGAATTGAAAACAGTAGATTGGCATGGGTTTTGGTCAATGATCAGTTTCAAAAAAAGAAATGGAAGGACATTCAGGTTGGTGAGATAATCAAGATTCAGGCAAATGACACTCTTCCTTGTGATATGGTGCTGCTCTCCACTAGTGATTCAACTGGGGTGGCCTATGTGCAGACTATAAATTTGGACGGAGAGTCGAATTTGAAGACCAGGTATGCAAAGCAAGAGACCCTTTCAAAGATTCCTGAAAAGGAAAAGATTCGTGGGTTGATCAAGTGTGAGAAACCCAATAGAAACATCTACGGATTTCAGGCAAACATGGACGTTGATGGGAAACGACTGTCACTTGGGCCCACCAATATTATTCTTCGAGGCTGTGAGCTCAAAAATACCTCTTGGGCAATTGGTGTTGCAGTATATTGTGGCCGTGAGACCAAGGCAATGCTTAACAACTCGGGAGCCCCATCAAAAAGGAGCTGGCTTGAGACACGTATGAATTCAGAGATCATTGTACTCTCTGTGTTTCTTATTGCTTTGTGTTCCGTCGTCTCCATCTCTGCTGCTGTGTGGTTAAGGCGCCACCGTGATGAGTT
The DNA here is from genome assembly GCF_000495115.2 of Populus euphratica. Lineage (NCBI taxonomy): Eukaryota > Viridiplantae > Streptophyta > Magnoliopsida > Malpighiales > Salicaceae > Populus > Populus euphratica. The sequence goes on from NW_011499893.1 coordinate 767,193, forward strand.
AGACACTATACCCTTTTATAGAAGAAAACGTTTCAACGAGGGAGACCCAGAGAACTATAATTATTATGGATGGGTGGCAGAGATATTTTTTACGTTCCTCATGTCAGTTATCGTGTTCCAGATCATGATCCCTATTTCTTTGTACATTTCTATGGAGCTTGTCCGGGTTGGTCAGGCTTACTTCATGATTCGAGATTCGCAAATGTACGACGAGGCTTCAAATTCAAGATTTCAATGTCGGGCGTTGAATATAAATGAGGATTTAGGTCAGATAAAGTATGTTTTCTCTGATAAAACTGGTACGCTCACTGAGAACAAGATGGAATTTCAATGTGCAAGCGTATGGGGAGTAGATTACAGTGATGGGAAGGCCAGCACACAAAATCAGCAAGCTAGATATTCTGTCAAAGGTAGTCAATCTTTGTTATTAACTATGTATTTTCAAGTCTGAAAATATCGATTTGTTCTCCAAAAACTAATTTTCTCTTTTTTGGATGTTCTTTGCGTGCCTTGTTTTGTTATCAGTGGATGGGAAGGTTGTGAGGCCGAAGATGACCGTGAAGGTTGATCCTCAGCTTTTAGAATTATCAAGAAGTGAAAGGGATACAGAAGAAGTCAAACATGTCCACGATTTCTTCCTTGCATTGGCAGCTTGCAACACAATTGTGCCTCTTATTGTCGAGGACAAGTCTGATCCTACCATGAAGTTGATGGATTACCAAGGGGAGTCTCCAGATGAACAGGCACTGGCTTATGCTGCTGCAGCGTATGGCTTTATGCTTGTAGAACGGACTTCTGGCCATATAGTTATTGATATTCACGGAGAAAGGCAAAGGTACAATTTTTCCATTGCTTCTCTCTCCGGTTTTTTTTTTTTTCCATTTCTTTGCCATACTTTGTATTGTTACTGTCATTATTCTACAACCACTTCATTGATAAGTACTGCTGCAACTAAGTTGTGCATCGTTACATTACAAAGCATTTGAAAGACGTGAATGAAGTGATTTGTCTACCCATTTTAGAGTATACTGCTACATTCAGCCTTTTGCTGGAGGAGGATTAAAAGGTTTTCACTCTTTTGGATGAAAATTTTTAATTTTTTAAAATCCCTTCCATAAAGGGTTGTTTTCTGAGATATAGGCGACCACGTTCTATGTTTTATCTCAACTGTGGATTATTTTTCAATCATTATGGATCGATGAAGTAATCGGAATAGCGATGGCACGGCTTGGAGCTGCTACAGTTGGTTACTTGTTCCACTGACTATTGTTGCCAGCTTGAGTTTTCTTCCTGAAAAGCTGGTTCTTACTATTTCCCACATGACCGTGCAGGTTCAATGTTTTTGGCTTGCATGAGTTTGATAGTGACCGGAAGAGGATGTCAGTTATACTGGGGTGCCCTGACAGTACTGTGAGAGTCCTTGTAAAAGGTGCCGATTCATCCATGCTTGGTGTGATAGATAGATCCTTGAACAAGAATGTAATCCAGACAACCAAAGGTCATCTCCACGCTTACTCCTCACTGGGTTTGAGAACACTCGTTATCGGGATGCGCGACTTAAGTGAGTTAGAGTTTGAGGAGTGGCACTTCTCTTTTGAGGCAGCTAGCACAGCTGTAGTTGGCAGGGCTGCTTTGCTTCGTAAGGTTGCTGGCAATGTTGAAAAGAGTCTCACAATACTGGGTGCATCAGCCATTGAAGATAAACTGCAGAAAGGGGTGCCAGAAGCCATAGAATCTTTGAGGACAGCAGGAGTTAAAGTATGGGTTTTGACCGGGGACAAGCAAGAAACTGCCATTTCAATTGGCTACTCGTCAAAGCTCCTAACAAACAAAATGACCCAGATTATAATTAATAGCAACTCTAGGCAGTCATGTCGGAAATGTTTAGAAGATGCCTTGGTCATGTCTAAGAAGCTCGGAATTGGGTCTGAAACATCAGATAACACTGGAACAAGTTCTGAAGCTGCTAGAAGCCCTGTGGCCTTGATTATCGATGGTACGAGCCTTGTCTATATACTTGACAGTGAACTTGAAGCGCAGGTAATTGCTTACAAATTATCCTTTATCTTTCTCTATTTCATATCAAAGCTGTTGTTTGCTGATGTAACTTACTTCTCCTTGGCTTTAGCTCTTCCAATTGGCCAGTACATGTTCCGTGGTCCTTTGTTGCCGGGTGGCTCCATTGCAGAAAGCTGGCATTGTGGCGCTAGTGAAGAAGAGGACTACTGACATGACACTCTCCATTGGAGATGGTATTCTCTTGATTTATGTTAGATAACTATCTTATGCTTCCAAAGAGCAAACTTTAGGAGCCCAGGAATATATTTTTTCTGTTCTCTCTCTGGTGTTTTGGGCTGACAATGGAAAAAATCTTCTGAAACTTCACAGGAGCTAATGACGTCTCAATGATCCAAATGGCTGATGTGGGAGTTGGCATCAGTGGGCAAGAGGGTCGGCAAGCTGTAATGGCATCGGATTTTTCAATGGGGCAATTCAGATTCTTGGTTCCACTTTTATTAGTCCATGGACACTGGAACTACCAGCGAATGGGTTACATGATACTTTACAATTTTTACGGGAATGCCGTCTTTGTTTTTGTTTTATTCTGGTGAGTGATACTTGTTAAATTATGTTTCGATCATTTTATACATGCTAAATTCTTCTAAATATGCCAACTAGTTTAGCTAGTTAAATTTGCGGGGCATTGTTAGCAGGCATAAATTAACTCCTTGCACAAACCTAAACTACTCCTTTGCTTATCCACGAAGAAACAGGGAATTCTTTGCTTATCTGCAATTGAATGCATACCTAATTATCTAAATAAACTCCCTTCCTTCACCACCTTCTTTGAAATGGATGTTTACCCTGCAGCCCATGATAGCAATGGCTTTTAATGTTCTTTTGTGCACTCTGTGCAGGTATGCGCTCTTTGCTTGTTTCACTCTGACGACTGCAATCAACGAGTGGAGCAGCATGCTGTATTCTATAATTTACACTTCACTGCCCACCATTGTTGTTGCTATTTTTGACAAGGACCTAAGTAGAAGGAATCTCCTACAGTACCCTCAGCTTTATGGAGCTGGACAAAGACAAGAGGCGTATGACAGAAAATTGTTTTGGCTAACAATGTCGGACACTCTGTGGCAAAGTGTGGTTGTCTTTTTCGTCCCTCTCTTTGCATATTGGGCGAGCACCATCGATGCGCCAAGTATCGGAGACCTTTGGACACTCGCGGTGGTTATTTTGGTTAATTTGCACTTGGCCATGGACATTATCCGATGGAATTGGATCTTTCACGCAGTTATCTGGGGATCTATAGTAGCAACTTTCATTTGTGTCATGATCCTCGATGCCTTTCCCATGTTTGTTGGTTACTGGTATGCCCTCCTCTCTTTCACAGATGTAGATATTTCCTATATATATTCTTTAGTTATGTTCACAAAAAAGCTATGTACATATGGACTGACTAACACTTGCACCTGGAACGTAATCTGACAGGGCAATCTTCAACATAATGGGGGAGGGGTCTTTTTGGGTGTGCTTGTTTATTATAATCATAGCAGCACTCCTTCCTCGTTTTGTTGTCAAAGTACTGTATCAATACTTCACTCCTGATGACATTCAGATTGCAAGAGAAGCTGAGAAGTTCGGAAATCTAAGGGACATACCGGTAGAAGTAGAAATGAATCCCATCATAGAACCATCTTCTCCTCGGAGATGATGATGATGACTGGTAATCTTGGTTCCATGTAAATGGCCATACATTTTTGTTTTCGTAAAAAAATCATCACATTCTTTTCGGCATCTTGAGAGCATTATCTCTCGATTTCCTGGATTTTCATTGTTTGATATCCGAAGGATACATAGAGGCAGTTATACTTTAGGTATTGTATTTACACGATGTCGTTTCACATGGAAATATTATTGTAAATTGACATTTTTTCGAACAAGATGGAAGAAGTTCAATGCATAAATGTACGTGAATTTTCCCATGAAAGAATCTGATGTGTTTCTTTCGTCTATTGACATCTGCAAATATTCCAATCTAACAAAAGATGTTAAGAGATATTTTAACATCAGGATGCCAAGGCAACAAACAGAAGGAACAGAGTGTAATTTCATATTTTCTTCCTCCCTGATTGAGGTTGCTATATATGACATTAATATCTCAAGCACACCTCAATTAAATCAACACAAATGTGACAGTAAAAGTAAAAACCACCCGCTAAAAACAAGAAATCTTCTCAATTTGAAGTTAATTCAAAAGGTAGAGTTTTCATCTGTTGAGTAACAACTAATCACTAGATCCAAAGATAGCATAATGTAAGAATATATCAAGACAAAACTTTTTTGAATATAAGCAACACATCAATACATTCAGATAGATTTCCTAAGTAAATCCATAAATCTATATATTAACATGTGCAAATATCCCAATAGAACAAAAGAATAGTTAAAAGATATCATAGCAGCATAAGAAAATTAAAGGGTGCAAGGGCAACAACCGAAAGGATAGATGTATAATTTCAGAATTCACATATCCCTGAGCTTTCAATATAATCATTCAACTTAACCACTTGATGGAAATTTCTACATATGAAATTAATATCTCAAACACGTTCTGATTAAACCAACCCAGATTTGATAGTAAAGATTAGTTCTGTCACTGAAAATATATATTAAACCAACCCAGATTCATTTAAGCAACATGAATGGTGGCATATTAATACTTTCGTTATTATTCTTATAACCAAAAGAATATTGAAAAGAAACCTTTCCTTAAAATTTAACATGACTTCCTATTAGCTATTTTTGACATGGAAAGTAAGCCTTCATCTGCATAAAACCTTTAACCAGCAATAGGATGGTGCGTCGACATTCTCTTTCTAAACAAAACAGACCACCTAAAGATAATATAAAGACATGCTTAAACAGATGTCTATACAGCCCAAAACTTACATGTCTTCTTTCAATCAAGAAATATATTATTGAGACAAAATGATAATCCTAGAATGAAAACAAGAAGATTCTAAAATACTGGGAATCAAACAACAACATTTCGAAACAGCATATAATAGAGTGCAAAAATATAAACACTTTATACCAGTAACAAGCAAAAATACACTCATCTGAAGATAAACAACCAGATTGGTCCAAGAAAAAAATAAGAACCCATATCTCAAAAGAAAAAATGCACTCAATCAGAAAAGTTCTATAACCCATCAACTTATTTTAGCAAAAGAAAATAAACAAAAACAGAGTTCTAACAGTGCAGGAAATGATGAAAATAACACAGCATAAAACAACATCAACAAGGGATTCTTTCAAAATTTGAAAAATGCAGAGAAAAGCACAAGCAGTAATGGCTTTTGTAAAAGATCTATGCGAAGTTTCAATATTCAAGTTGTGGTCTCCAATGATCCTCCTGCCTTTAGCCTCACAAAAACCGTAAAAATTGCTAAAGTTCATCAACTAAATTACAAGTTCATAAACTTGATGAAGTATTTAATCAAGTGAAAACAAAGGGGTATGCAGGCAGGCAATCAAGAAGCTACTAATATATTTATCAAGGGAACTATTAACCAGTAGATTTTCTACACAAACTAAACAGTACACAGATTTCCATCATGAGAAAATAGTCAGAAAACCATGCACCTAAGAAAATCAAAGCATCATTAGGCTTCCTTTCCAACCTAGTTACTATAGGCCTTTAATCTTGTTATAACAAGTATGCATGATTTGTAGGAAACCCAAAAGCCCGAAAGAAGACTATGACAGGGGATAGACAGCTAGACATTTACATCTCGAGCTTAAAAAAAAAAAAGCACACCCTAAAACCAGAAAAATCAGAGATTAGAGGCATTGAAAAACACATGGTCATCAAAAAGTTTTTTCCTAAGCTGATATTGGTTATAAGCAGCTGATTGGACAATTTTCATTTCACTTAGATAAAACTGCATGTTCTAATTCAAATCTACCATGCTTAACAAGAAGGAAAGTTTCTTACGCGAGCAACACTAATAGCCAACTTCTTTAAATTCTGAACTTCACCATCCAAATAAAAATTACAGTTCTCACTCGGATCTTCTTTAATTAGTTCCTCGAATGCAAAGCCAAATCCTGTGTAACATTATTGTGGAGTTACATGTAATTTGTGGTGCATTTGACATTCTAGCATCTAATCTTCAGGAAAGCAATAAAAGGCATACCCTTGTGAGAGCAATAAGTGTTGCTTTGCATATCTACATAGCAGCTTTCATCAAATAAAGAAGAAAATCCAAGTTTCTTTAACCTGAAGTAACAAGTTGATTTCAATCAGTGTACAATTAACATTTAAGCATTCCTCAACCCTGACGTGAGAGCATTATAACATAAGCATGGTAACATGTGACACGACCCTAATACATCAAAAACTTGGAATTTGTAAAGACAAACAACACTTTAAGTCTTGATCACTATTGAATCTCTAGTCCTCCTACCCACTGTCCCAAGGAGCTTATAATTGATGTTACTTGTTAAAATTTTCTGACCTTTTCACTGAAATTATGATGATTGGAACATTTGAATATCTTGCCTACTTCATAATTTCACTCATGCAATCCTGTTAGCAGAATTGGTGAAGAAGATTGTTTCAGAAATAGAAGGAAAAAAATAATAATTACAGCATCTAAAATTAATTCCACCTTTCAACTGAAACAAAGTTGTAAAACCATTTGACTTCTTTGCTTCAACTATCGATATGAATGCATCTACAAATTGAATCTATGCCAATTTTAAAATATCAATAACAACGTGAGACAAATAAATAAATCTATGTATTAACATGTGCAAATATCCCAACAGAACAAAAGAATAGTTAAAAGATATTATAGAAGCAGCATATGGAAATTAAAACTTGCAGGGGCAACAAACAGAAGAATAGATGTATGATTTTGTATTTCCCACATCTATGATCTTTCAAGATGACCGACCATTCAACTTAACTACTTGATAAGAGCTGCTATATATGGACAATAATATCTCAATTCACAATTTGATTAAACCAACCCAAATTTTACAGTAAAAATCAACCTTGTCATGTGTTTGGACCATAAAGTGAGCTGGCATTCTACAATCAAGGAAACAACCAAATTCTTCCCACTACATCATTTGCAATATAGTAGAATCAACTTGGAAATAAAATTTGATATCATTTGCAACCAAATTCTTCCCTCTATATTTACAAAAAAATTATATAGAGGGATCACAATAAGAAAAATCAGATGGACTAAACAGTCCATTAACCTTTTGCACAGAACACTCATTTACCTCGCCGAAAATAACCAATCAATTTGTTCCTTTAAGTAAAGTCTGAAATCTTCCACCAAAACTGTCATCACAGCTTCGTTGCATTTCCTTTCTGTTTTGCAGGAAAAAAAACAATTACATAATGAAAAAGAGAGAAAGCACAGAAACCCTAACAAAGAATTCTACAGTAAATCAAAACCCAAAAACTACATAGATATTTTAACGCTGATTGGGAGAAAATAAAACCAGAACCCTAACCGAGCACAAGAAAAAAACCACTCTTGCGTAGTAACTCGTTTCGTTACATCCTCTTGATTGATTTCTTTCATTTAAATTATTGCAAAAAGAAAGAAATTTCCGGGTTTTGATTTCTGCTTTCTGTTTGGGGGCAAAAGCCCCAGAATCCTACGAATTGAATTGCTGCGAATTTTAAAAGAAATCCAAAGCATTAAAACCCTAATATTTAATTACAGATAAAAAATAGAGAAAAATAGGGAGATAAATCAAAACCTTTTGGTAGGCTTTGAGAAGAGAGGGTTTTATTTTGTTTTGTTGCAGGCATTATTCGACCAGAGCCTGCCCGCTCGAATTATTGGACCGGAGCTTCCCATGATGAACCTAAAACCCTAGCCCTAGGGAAAACTTCCATAAAAAGAAAACGAAGGAAAAGAAGAAAGGGAAGGCAAGGGAATGGGAAGGAGAAGCAGGGTCCGGAGAGATTTCGGTGGAAAGAGGTGATATTTTGTGTATTTGTAACGGTTAGGGAAGCCCCGCGTGCCTGTTACGCTGGCGGGGATTCTACGCTAATTTAAAATTGGGCGTGATGGGCCTAATTTAACAGTTAAATGGGCCGAATGTGTATGGTCCTTTAAAGTCTGCCTACCAAAAAATCACACTGAGTTGCAGAAGGCCCAGGTAAAAATAACCTGGGTCACGGCCTCTAAAGTCAAGAGCCCATAAGCTAGTCCCATTTCAATCTTGAATCCAAAACATGCTTTATGCGTCCATCAAGGAATTAATTAAACGATGATGAGGGTGATGATCGAATTTTTAATCTGTTCCTGATTAATAAATAAATTTTATTATTTAACGAAGAGCACATGCCAGCAAAAATTATTAGTTTCTAAAGCTTGATGGCCTACAAAAAAACTCATTGGATTTAGATAATCATTGACATTACTGATATGAAAACCATAGGATACAACCATTTTCTTCACTATTCATATCAACAGTTAAGAAGGTGATTTGTTTTAATTTTATTTATTATCATTTTTTTATATAATTTTACTATTTAATTTTAAGAGAGTTTATTTTTTATATCATTTAATTAAATAAAAAATATTTTTTAAAAATAAAGTTCTTAAATTCAGTAAAATTTATTGGAATAATAGATTTAATGGATTAAATCATGAAATTCATATTTATACAATGTATAATTAATATAATATTAAAATAAAAATGTTATTTAAAATAATTTTTAAAAATTAAATTATATTTTTTTATTTGTTGAAGTTATTTTTTAACTTGTCAAATTAAATAGATATATTAAAATAATTTTTATATGATTTGATTTTAAATAATAACTAAATAAAAAGATAATTCAAGAGATTTAAGATTTTTGAGCTGTGTTTAATATCAATACTTTCTAGTATTTCTTTAATATCATCTTTTTTATTTATTTATTTTAGTAATGACATAACACAGCACTACAAACTATTTGCTACCTATTCTATTTAATTTAAATAAACCAGTAGAGATAATTTTAAAAATAATAATAATAATTCAAAATGCAAGGATGATAATTCAAGAAACATCTATTTAGATCTTAACTCAAAACTATCTTAATTAACTAAACTAGTTAACAGGTAAATAAAATTAAATGAAGCTACTTTCAGGTGGATTATTTTTTATTTAACCTGATTTTTATTAAAAAATAATTAAATTATTTTTTAAAAAAAATAAAATAAAAAATTAGTTTAAACAAATTAATTTTTGTTATTATAAAACAAAAATTTGTACAAACCAACAAGTTTTAGTCATTTTAAAACAAAAATTAATTTTAAATAATTTGATTTAGTTTTTTTTTTTTAACTTGATTTTTTTAGTTTATTATTTTTTAATTTGACCTGTTTTTTCTCGTTATATTTGATTTTTTTAGTTTTTTTATTTGGATTTAGTTTGATTTAATTTTTTTAATTTTAAATTTATAAAATCAAAACCAAAACTAATTGAATTAGCTAATTTTTTAAAATTTTAAATCAATTTAATCAATTGTTCAGTTTTTTAGGTTATTTTGTTTTTCAATTTTCTCGATTTAATGATTTTTTTGGTTATTTTCTCACCCCTATTTTCAGGTGGCGAAGACGGTGTCGTGGTCTCGCCTTTGCAAAACCCCCCCCTCCTGTCTTTATTTCACCATCACCAACCAAGCTGCTTTAACATAAGAGCAAGCTTTCTCCTTCTCGCTTTCCCTTTCATTCCCTTCTTTCACCGAAAAACATCATTTGCGGAAACAGAACTCTGTAGATTTCAAGATTTTGGAAGTGGGTCTTGAAAATCTTCTCTGTTTTTTCGAGACGGAGGCCCTGCGGTGGCTCCAAAGTTGACAGTGATACATCATCCATAAATCTGTAAGTGGGGTTTGTTTTTTCTTGTGTTGAGAAACTGAGAGGATTATACTCAAGAATGAAAAATGTGGTTTGTTTCTTAATGAAATTTTGAAACTTTGACATCCCTCCAAGATGCACTCATTTTAGTGGGTGTGATACGGATGTCGGTTCAATAGTTTTTGTCTTTTTAAGTGACACTTCTTAATCTCTACATCATGGCCTAAAAGATGTCTTTACTGATTCAATCACCAAAACCATTAAATACCCAATATTTTCTGTGGTATATCTGTTCTGACCCTGGAATAATCTTCAAGAGTCAATCTTAAAGCCCCCAGATCCATTTCCTTGATGGATTCTCAGAACCCATTTGAGGAGGAGATCTCAATGAATCAAAGGAAGGGAGGGAATTCAGTTAGGGAAGTGAGGCATGCATCAAGAGGGGGTGATATAGAGTTGTTGGGTTTGTCGCAGAAAGAGATTGGTGATGATGATGCTAGATTGGTTTACTTGAACGATCCTGTAAAGAGTAATGAGAGATACGAGTTTGCTGGTAATTCGATTCGAACTAGTAAATATTCAGTGTTTTCATTTCTTCCAAGGAATTTGTTTCGACAGTTTCATAGAGTAGCGTACATTTATTTTCTCATCATCGCTGTGCTTAATCAGCTTCCTCAGCTGGCAGTCTTCGGCCGGGGAGCTTCCATCATGCCACTTGCATTCGTGCTGTCAGTTACAGCAGTCAAGGATGCTTACGAGGATTGGAGGAGGCATAGGTCAGATAGAGTTGAGAATAATAGATTAGCTTGGGTTTTAGTTGATGATGAGTTTCGACAAAAGAAATGGAAGGATATTCAGGTTGGTGAGATACTCAAGATTCAGGCTAATGAAACCTTTCCTTGTGATATTGTACTTCTCTCAACTAGTGAGCCAACTGGGGTTGCATTTGTGCAGACTGTAAATCTGGATGGAGAATCGAATTTGAAGACTCGGTATGCAAAGCAAGAGACCATTTCAAAGATTCCTGGAGAGGAAATGATTAATGGGTTGATTAAGTGCGAGAGGCCTAATAGAAACATATATGGATTTCAGGCAAACATGGAAGTTGACGGGAAAAGACTGTCACTTGGGCCCTCAAACATTCTTCTTCGTGGCTGTGAGCTCAAGAATACTGCTTGGGCAATTGGAGCTGCTGTTTATTGTGGCCGTGAAACCAAGGCCATGCTTAACAGCTCAGGAGCTCCATCAAAAAGGAGCCAGCTTGAGACACATATGAACTTTGAGACCATCATACTCTCTCTGTTCCTTGTATTTTTGTGCAGTGTTGTTTCTATATGCGCTGCTGTGTGGTTAAGGCGCCGTAAAGATGAGTTAGATATCTTGCCTTTTTATAGGAGAAAGGACTTTGCACACGGGGCTCCACAGAATTTTAATTATTATGGATGGGGTTTGGAGATATTTTTTACATTCCTCATGTCAGTTATTGTATTCCAAATCATGATCCCTATTTCTTTGTACATTTCCATGGAGCTTGTCCGGGTTGGTCAGGCTTATTTTATGATTCGAGATATGCTACTGTATGACGAGGGGTCAAATTCAAGATTTCAGTGCCGGTCTTTAAATATTAATGAGGATTTAGGGCAAATAAAGTATGTTTTCTCTGACAAAACTGGCACTCTTACTGAGAACAAGATGGAATTTCAACGTGCAAGCATATGGGGAGTAGATTACAGTGATGGGAGAACTGTTTCACGAAATGATCCTGCTCAAGGTAGCAAGAGTTTTGTTGTTTTGAACATTTTGATTTTTTTGCATACGACTTTCTCATTTTTTTTTTCCTGTTTGCTGTGTCTGGCAGCAGTGGATGGGAAGATTTTGCAGCCAAAGATGGAGGTGAAGGTTGACCCTCAGCTTCTAGAGTTATCAAGAAGTGGAAAGGATACGAAGGGAGCCAAACATGTTCATGATTTCCTCCTTGCATTGGCAGCATGCAACACTATTGTGCCTCTTGTTGTTGATGACACTTCTGATTCTACAGTAAAGTTGTTGGATTACCAAGGGGAGTCTCCGGATGAGCAAGCACTTGCATATGCTGCTGCTGCATATGGTTTTATGCTTACAGAACGAACTTCTGGTCATATAGTTATTAATATTCAAGGAGAAAGACAGAGGTACCTTTTTACTACTTTTTTCTACCTTTTTTACTGCCAGTTTCTTGGACATATTTTTGCTAACATCTTAATGATGATTACCACTTCCACTTCTATCATTGTTCATATGACTGGGTGTCAAGCTGTAAATTGGCTGGAGACACTTTGGTTACTAATTCAATATTATAGTGGTATCTCTGGGATTAACATTAGGGAAGAGTATGTTCATCTTAGGTTGAAGACATGGATTCGTAAATGAATCGACTTATATTGAAATTAATTAATACTTTCAGCTTTGTGATGGAAAGTTGGGTTCACACGAATATGTTTGTGCTGTTTGGACGAGAAGTTGTCTTTTCATGAGAAGGATCTTTCTGAAACTCGCCCATATACACATATCATTAAAAAATATGGATTGTAATAGCAGGGAGAATGTGAATGGATAATGTTTGCAATGCTTGGATTAGTTGGTTACTTGTTCCGCTAATTATTGTTGCAATGTTGAATTTCTTTCCATGAAAAATGGTTCTTACTGTTTCCTTTTTGGTTGGACTATCCCATATTGGCAGTGCAGGTTCAATGTTTTGGGTTTGCATGAGTTTGATAGTGACCGGAAGAGGATGTCGGTCATATTGGGATGCCCTGACAAGACTGTGAAAGTCTTTGTGAAAGGTGCTGACACATCCATGTTTAGTGTGATAGATAGATCTCTGAACACAAACATTATACATGCAACTGAAGCCCATCTTCAGACTTACTCCTCAATGGGATTGAGAACACTTGTTTTTGGGATCCGTGAATTGAATAATTCAGAGTTTGAGCAGTGGCACTTAGCCTTTGAGGCAGCTAGCACAGCTATAATTGGCAGGGCAGCTTTGCTTCGCAAGGTTGCTAACAATGTCGAAAACAGTCTGACCATTCTCGGTGCTTCTGCAATTGAAGATAAACTGCAACAAGGGGTGCCAGAAGCCATAGAATCTTTGAGGACAGCAGGGATCAAAGCATGGGTTTTAACTGGGGACAAGCAAGAAACTGCTATATCAATTGGCTACTCCTCAAAGCTCCTGACAAGCAAAATGACCTCAATTATAATCAATAGCAACTCTAAGCAGTCTTCAAGGAAGAGTTTAGAAGATGCCTTGGTTACATCTAAGAAGCTCACAATCACATCTGGGATAACACACAATACTGGGGCAAGTGATGCAGCTGCTGTGAATCCAGTGGCGTTGATTATTGATGGCACCAGCCTTGTCCATATACTTGACAGTGAACTCGAAGAACTGGTACTTGCTTGTGAATTCACCTTTATCTTTCTGTTTTTCATGGCAATGGTTTCGTGTGCTGATGTACTTTATTCATTTGGCTGTAGCTCTTTGAATTAGCCAGTAAATGTTCTGTGGTTCTGTGTTGCCGAGTGGCTCCATTGCAAAAAGCTGGAATTGTTGCCCTTGTGAAGAACAGGACTCGTGACATGACACTTGCCATTGGAGATGGTGATTTCCCAACTTATGTTAGATCAGTAGCTTTATGCTTCCCTGAACCAAACTTTGGGGAGCATAAGGAATTACATTGTCTTGTCTCTCATTGGTGTTTTATTCCGATGCTGGAAAATTCTTCTAAATGTTTACAGGTGCAAATGATGTCTCAATGATCCAAATGGCCGATGTTGGAGTTGGCATTAGTGGGCGAGAGGGTCAGCAAGCGGTTATGGCATCAGATTTTGCAATGGGGCAGTTCAGATTCTTAGTTCCACTTTTATTGGTCCATGGACATTGGAATTACCAGCGGATGGGATATATGATACTATATAATTTTTACAGGAATGCAGTGTTTGTTCTTGTTTTGTTTTGGTGAGTAAACTTGCATAAAGCATATTTTGAATTTTTTCTTTCATATGCAGAATTATGCTATATGTAAATATGCTATGTGATGGTAAAATTTGTTGGAAGTTTTAGCAGCCTTCACTTAATTCTTTGCCTGATCCTGAACTTTCTCTTTGGCTATGTGCCTTATTTAAGAAAACTCTGTTTCCCCTTCTCTTTAGAAGTTAAAGAAAAGGGTTCCTTGCAAAGCATTTTCTATATAATTGTAGAATAGCCATCACTCATTAATTGGGAAAGTGAACTCCTTCTAACTGGATGAAGTTAGCTGAAAATTTCATCCCTTCATTTCTTGTACTTAATAAACACTGAAACATTTCTCTGATGAAAGTTGAAACTGTCATGGGAGTGTAGTTAAATTTAGTTATTTTGCAGACACTGTATATAAAAATAAAATGTGCTCCTTTTTAACCCAAAATTTATGTGATATTATCATATGCTTGTTAACACAGTTGTTGATACTTTGTCATCACTGCATAGGTATGTAATCTTTACTTCTTTCACTTTGACGACTGCAATCACTGAGTGGAGCAGCATGTTGTATTCTATTATCTACACAGCATTGCCTACCATTGTAGTTGGTATTCTTGACAAGGATCTAAGTAGAAGGACTCTCCTAAAGTATCCCCAGCTTTATGGAGCAGGGCACAGACAAGAGGCCTACAACACTAAGTTGTTTTGGCTGACAATGATCGACACCTTGTGGCAAAGTGTGGCTGTCTTTTCCATCCCTCTCTTTGCATATTGGGCCAGCAGCATTGACGGATCAAGTATAGGAGATCTGTGGACACTTGCAGTGGTCATTTTGGTTAATTTGCACTTGGCCATGGACATCTTCCGGTGGAGTTGGATTACTCATGCAGTTATATGGGGATCTATCATTGCAACTTTCATTTGTGTCACTGTCATTGATGCTGTGCCTATTTTCACTGGTTACTGGTATGCCCTTTCCTTTGTCATATTGATCAGCTTTTAGAGCCATCCGTAAACACAATGCATACCTTTATATATACTCATCTATGTTCTAAAATGTCGTATCATTTCTGACTTTAGTTTGAACTGGAGATATTATCATCTATCAACATTTGTTGTCAGAAAATAATGTGTATCAATTGGAAGATTCTTGTTTCCAATGTTTTGCATACAACCAATTGAAAACTCCGTTTAAGCATTTAGATTGAGAAACACTTGGATGTGTTATTCTTGTGTGTGTGTGTGTACACTGACATGTTTTATTCTTGTGTGTGTGCGTGCGTGTGTGTGTGTGTGTGTGTGTGTGTGTATAGCATCTGATGTTTGCAATTCAATGTAACATGACAGGGCCATCTTCCATGTCGCAAAGACAGAATTGTTTTGGCTGTGCTTACTCGCCATAGTTTTAGCAGCTCTGATTCCTCGATACGTTGTAAAATTTCTGTATCAATACTATAGTCCTTGTGATATTCAGATAGCAAGAGAAGCTGAGAAGTTTGGGAGTCCCAGGGAGTCGCGGAATACAAAAATAGAAACAAATCCGATATTGGGATCTACACATAGATGACAGAATCATCTCCCTTGTCTTGTATAAAAATATGATTTTCTTAAATTTCTTCTAGTGTAATCGGTTCCTGGATTTTCAAACATACTGTTTGCTATCCAAAGGATAGATGTTGTAATAGTTTAGCTTTGTGTTGTGTCAAATGTTGTATCGCATGAAATTTATTGTGTAATTAGCTTTGTTTACAACAGAAAGAGAGTTCAATGTACACGAATTCTACCACAAAAGGATTTCATATGAGCTTTGAAATTTCAATTGTTACTTCTCTTGATATTCTCGGACGAGTTTTTCTTTGAATGTAATGAAATACAATTTGATATAACTCAATAGAATAGTCTCTCATAATAAGCATGAACCATTCTGGCCCCTGGAAGTACGATGTGGCATGAGATTGGACTTTGAAACTACAGATAGTCATATGCGATACATGGGAAATCAGACTTGTACATACAAGAGGACTAAATCGATCATCAAATTCTTGGAAATATAGGAAGTAGATGGAGTTACATTTACGAACATGAGACATTCAGTTGTAACTTGTTCTGGAACTCTCCCGAACTTGTGCTGCAAAATGCAAGTTCCAAAGCACATCATCAACTGACGGTCTATCAGATGGCTCTTTGGAAAGACATCTAATACATATCTCCATCATTATCTTTAGAGATTCATCTGAGCAATCCTTGTTAATTGCTGGATCAACAATATTCCTTCGAGCTACATCGTCAACTGTCATGCTTACTTTTAACTGCGCATCAATCAAAAGTAAATTGATATCATACATCACAAATCCAGGAATAGTGGTGGTGTCATGGAGACACCAGAGGTACAAGTACTAACCAGATCTTTTGAGACGATGACTTCATTTTTAACCACTGGCCTTCCAAAAATGATTTCAACTAAGATTACTCCCAAGTCATAGATGTCCTCCTTATCCTCATGTCTATCCCTGCATTTGTCGAAAAGATCATGAGTGGATTTAATTTTTCAACAAATGACTAACAACAAATACTAATTTTAATCTAGTAACAAATTCTACAATCCTGATTTGAGCTTGAAAGGAGTCGACCACAGACCTTGTCCCAAAATTTTGTTTTGTTCCAGAAAAAACTGCAGCACCCACCTGAAAGGCTTACAAAAGAGCATGAACATGATATACTTTTGCTTGGAAGAAAAAAAATAAAATCAGGGATCTCTTTATTATCTAGTCATTACCGATCCCTCAGTGAGTAGTGGCAGGTTATAGCTACAGAGTTTTACGAGCAGATCATGGTCCAATAGGACATCTGTTATCTTCAGATTGTTTGGAAATACACCCGGGACAATCCCCGTGTGCAGGAATTGAATACCCCTTGCAACTCCAATAGCAGCTCCTATTCTTTATGGCCATTTCAGCTTGTTCTCTGGAATTCCTACCAAAAGTGCTAAGATCATGAGAATGTGATTGCAAAAATATCATCCTTTATTACACAGAACTATGGACAATCATTTTACCAGAGATGTAGTCTCTAAGAGTCCCATTTGGAACAAACTCAAATATATTAAATATTCTGCTGGTGCTGGAATCATCCTGGCAGCAATCAAAGCAGTGTCCCAGAGCACTGATCAAATGGTTATGTCTGAGTTTTGAAATCAACTCAATATGGTGGGTGAAGTTACGTTGGCTGATCTTTTTCCTGACTTTTGAACTTCTAATAGCAACAAGACTTCCATCATTGAGCTTTCCTTTATACATCTGATACCATAATAATAACAGACGGCTAAATTAGGGAATAATGAAAAAAGGAAGTGTTTTGGTTCTATTTCTGCACTAGCTAAGTAGCAGAAGTTCAAGCATTCCGAATTGCATACCTGACAGTTTGAATCTTCACTAAGTAAGTTCGAGGCATCAAAGTTATTTGTTGCCTCCTTGAGCTCCTCCAGAGAAAAGGTTCGATAATTGGGAAGGCTAGCTCCAAGCTTCATTGTTTGTGATATGTACCCTAACAAAGTAAAAATAAAAAATAAGCAGGATGTTAGACTTGCCGTCTTCACAGGGAAGATTTAAAGACCAGAAAAATCTCCTAAACTCACATGCCTAGCAAGAGAATTAAGATATGAAAAATTTAAAACCATATAACCAACCCTCTTTTAGCATTAAAACGGAAGAGAATTTCTCTCTGTCTAACCCAACAATTGAAAGAAGAAGAAAGTAAGAGCTTACTTGCATCTGAAAGAAGTTTCACTGTGTTCACTGATGACAAATTCTTCACGAGTATCCTTGTTTGGGGTTTTTTCACATCATCCTTACTATATGCTCTCTTGACAAACAACAAAACCAAGCCAACAATTGCAATTCCTCCAACTACTCCTCCCATAGTACTTGGTGCAAGAACTTCCTTATCGTGTCTCTGATGCTTAACATCATCACGAGGCAAGATTTTCACAGCCAGTGCTTCATTGTGACAGAAGTTAAAAGGATGCTGTTCTTGTTCTTTGTTTGACAAGCAGTTTCTAGCATACAGGACAGTTCTGCTCTCTGAACTCAAGTTTAGGCAAGTAGGTAACTCTCCAGTCAAAAGATTTGAGGATAAATCTACATAGGCTAGTTCAGCATGGCAAGACATATTTTCGAAGAGCATCCCTGTAAATTTGTTATGGGAAATATCAAGATAATTCATTGGAGGGCTTGACAACAAAGATGGCAAAAATGGTCCTACAAATCCATTAAAGGAGAGGTCCAGCTTCTGAAGCTGGTGGTAGGTGACTAAGTCAGCAGGTATGCCAGAATGAAAGCTATTATTTCTTAGCACAAGAGTCACCACCTTGTTGTGCAAACCTGGAAAATCAGGTCCAAAGTGATTGTCTTCCAATTCAAGAACTTGGAGGTTGGTCAAGTTATGAAGATCAGGCACTTGTCCAGATAAGTGATTCTTTGAGAGAGAGAGAATTCTTAGATTTTCCAATCTCGTCAGAGAATTTGGTAGATACCCACTAAGGGAATTGTTCTTCAAGCTCAACACAGCCAAAACTGGAAGGAAACCTACCCAACCAGGAACTTCACCACTGAAATTGTTATGGTCCAGAATCAGGGTCTGAAGGCTCCTCAAAGATGCAAGAGATGCCGGAATGGAGCCAGTGAAATAGTTTGAACTTGCATTTAATATCTCAAGTGAAGATAACTGACCAATACTTTCGGGCAGTGGCCCCGAGAAGCCAAGAGAAACCAAAGACAGAACCTTCAAGCTAGATAGACTAGCAACAGTGGCAAAGAAATAGTCTGTGGAGAAATGTGGAGGAACCCCACTATTTCCTACAATGTGAAGCTGCGTTATATTATCTTCATAGCACGCGAGAGTCAGAGATGGAGTTGGTTCAATGTTGCAGAAATCTGTGTTGTCAAAGCTGGTCGAGAAAGATGGGTAGTTAAGAAGCTGCTGGATTCTCAGAAGGGACTGAGACTGGAAGGGCTGCAGCTGGCTTGACCGATGAAAAGAAAGGATAAGAAACAAGAGATGGAGATAGCATGGATAGTGAACTGGTTTTGCCATCAAAACTATCGAATGCAATAGTATTTAGTTGGGATATGAATTATGCAAGGATTTAAAGAGGCTTTTCCCTCACGTCAGCTTTTTTACCAAAGAAGGGTGCGATGAACCAATATCGGGTCCTCGCTATCGATGCACTTCTTGCAACTTCTTTCTTCACAAAAAGTGTACTGAGCTACCCCAGCAGATCAAGCGGTGCCCTCACCCTCTCACGACCCTACCTGATAAGGTCAGGAATGCATTGCTGGTAGAAAGGATGAGATGACCTGTGGACACCTGAGATAGACTGGCTGACCTAACTTAAAATCGAACTATGAACTTTTTAACTATAATAACTTAAATATACGAGCTATAGAAGTTTAATTAATACAAACTTAATTTTATTGGATTCTTGACTTAAAATCTTATAAACACTCTAAATCTTAGCCAAAAACAATATCATCTAAGAAAGATATGAAAATACTAGTAAGAAATTAGTTTTTTATTTGCAATATTTAGATTTATTTTTTTTCCCTTTAAAAATTAAGTAATCATCTTTCATAGTTAAAGATTAAGTTTTTTAACAATCTTATCACTTGTGAGGCAATGATTGCACTTGCTTCTTCTAAATTATACTCCAATTAATTTCCTTACTGGTGGAAATTGGACAGGGTTCTTGCTTTTTTTCTAAGTCCCAAGGAAACCATGAGAGATTATTAAGCCCTTTAACCACCACATAAGCAGAGTTATATGCCTGCATTAAACACATAAACCATGCCCTGAAAGCTTTGCATTAAAGTTATGAACCAAAGCAAAGCAGATTCTGCACTGCTGAGCTACAGTACAGCTAAAAAAACAAAGTGCACGAATAAATAGAAAGTGGTAAGTCACGTCTGTATCAGTGTACCAGAAATTGGCACGTCATACCACACAAGCATCCAGTAGCGTCTCGATATTCTGGCATGTTTACAAAGGATGTGCCTTTTTTTCTCATCAACGACTAGTATTGGTCACGTGATTTTCAGTCCAAGTGGAGTGCTGTGAACTGTTTGGCCACCCGGATAATAGAAATTGTTTTTCTTTTCTTTTCTTCTCAACATTGGTTAGGGTATTAGTTGGATCTTGCTTCCCAAGAGCCAAGAAGCCATGATGAATTCAAGAAAAATTTGTATATTTAAGACCAAAAGGATAATAACTCTTTTACTGCCTGTCACTGTTTTATCCACCATCATTCCCATCTTTGATCATGTAGGGATATTATTGCATAGAGTGTTTAGGTAGACAAGACTAGTTGCCACCACCACTCACGTCTTTAGTAATGCATTTAATAGTTTAATTGGTTAAGTTATGATTTTATTTTTAAAAAAAATTCAGTTTAAGTTATATAAATTTCAGAATTAATGAAAATTTATATTATTATTAATTTTTAAAATGGTAAGATTAATTAAGATACATATAAATTAATCTAAATATTTATTTGTTTAAAAAAATAATGAATTGCATTAACTTGAAGAAATTGAATGGATAGTTGATGAGATGTTTTTATTTTTTTGAGTTTAAATCTTGATAAGGTATTATTAATTTTTTTTAGATGCACCAATCCATACAGAGAGCACGTCCAAATTGCATGAAAAGTTTTAATTTTAGAATATTTAATGTTAATTGAAAAAAGCAATTTACTGGTAGATGGCGCATGACCTGGTCGGTACAAGAAGACAAGGGAATGTGAGTTCACAGTGCTTCACGGGAAAATCAAGTTGACGCAGACGGCTACAGACAAAAGCATCCAAAACAACAATGTTTCACTTCTACCCTTATAATATAAGATTTATCAACGCTACTCCCAGATCTTTTAAACTTTCATTCTTTCCCTTTGCTGCAAAAAACTAACAAGAAGCAGGCTATTTGGTTTTGATGATTAAGGGTGACGTTGGAAGCTCAATCAAAACTATAGGGGTAATATTGAGAAATATTAAACTATATGGTTGAAATGGAACATTGAAGGATCTATAGGGGCCCAAATGTAGTTTACCAAAAACCAAACAAAAGGTAAACTGAAACGTCCCCATGTCCTTTCACGTCGATGGACTTGTCCAAAATTACACGTTGGGAAATGAAGAAGCTTGGATTAGATGGCCATCCTTAATAATGCAAACCAGACAAGCACAGTGCCTTCTCTGTTGTCAGCAAAAGATTTGTGGCATCGACAGAGTTATCAGGGAAAGTCTGTCACGGATGGGATTAGTGAACTTGGAGGGAGCATCATTCCAATGATTGAGCCTCAAATTTATGTGTTTGAAGTATCAAATTTAAGAGAGGTTAGTTGTAATTATTTTTTAAAATATTTTTATTTTAAAATATATTAAAATAATATTTTTTATTTTTTATAAATTATTTTTGATATCAATATATTACAATAATTTAAAAAAAATAAAAAAATAAATTTTAAGAGAAATAAATTTTTTATAAATTTTTACAAATAAATTCTTAAAATATAAAAACAAAGAAAACTAAGTAAACATCAGCATAATCTCATATTGAAATCAGACTGATGAGTTCATGTAACATGTCCATTCGTGAGTCTGGTCCCGTAGAGTCTGTAGAGCCATACAAAAATGAACAATTTTTTACAAGAATTTCACCAAAAAAATCACAGGATTTGAATTAAATCAAATTCTGCCACTGCACTTTCAATCTTCAAGCAAGTATCTGTTTCTTCGTGCGCCGAAAGCAAATCTCTGCTAACAAGGAAAAGTGCAAGCAGAAGCGTTGATCAGAACCAATAACAATCCCCATGTGATATGAGTTAGTGCATCTTCAAGAGTTCTCCAACAGAACACAAAATGAAAGTGTTTCACTTAACTGAGAATATCTGCGAGTATGCTTTCACCCCGGTGAGGAAACGGATGTAGGTAGGCTTTGTTGATCCATTGGCAGGGATAGATCTGATGTTTGGAACAAGGTACTCTGCAACCTATGAAAACCCAAAAAATCTTAATCAGTGGATCTAAGAAGTGACTCACATTAGATGATGCACAAAAAGTGCCCCCTTTTCTTATGATGCAAGCACCTCCCTGGTAAACAAAACTACACACCATCTTAGCATGCGCAACTATTTCAATCAAGATTAACTGATATGATTTACTTAACAATAGTAATCACTAACAGTTAATGGTCATATGGTTCTGTAAACCATGAAATACCAGCACATTGAATGACAGCCTAGTAAACAAAATCTTACCACTTCAGCTGGTTCTGCCAAAACATTAATGAAAAACTTGGCCTGCAATGGATGAAATTTGATCATTTCAATTACAACCCACAGAAGACAGACTCCAAAAGAAGATGATCTTTTATTCTGACCTGCTTTGTGGTAGCTCCAGACATGAGAAGATCAGTTGTGACCATTCCAGGCTGCAAGCCGATACCAAGAAAAAAAAAATCTAATAAAAAACTATTGATAATGATGGCATCATCAATGATATCAATCAATGATGATAACACAACAGCTGTTAAGAGGAAAGGCTCATAAATTTATTCTTTCGTTTTTTTTTTTTTAAATTGTTATTTGACATAACAAAGTGCATGAATAGTGAACTCAAGAGGAAAGAGCTAAAAATAATTCAAGCATACCGACAGATTATGCACTACAACATTTTGAACATCTTGCATCCGCAACTCAGCCTGTTCCATTAAAAAAAAAAACATGTTTATAGCAACTCTCACATAGATACCTAATCCTAACACATTTCACTAACGTAGACAGTTGTCTAAATGACCTTTATATTTAGTTGCATGCTACTTAAATAACACAATGAGAATGATGGAATAAATGATGATTTTTCTGACTACTCGATTCTTAAAATATCAGTGGTTTGACATCTGGTAAAGTATCAACAACAAATAGTAGAAATGGGAGTTGACATCATATGATTCTACAAACAACCCCCAAGGGCTGGTTTAAAAAGACTAGGAGAAATGCAAGAATATTTGATGCTATACAATGAGAAAGAAAACACTCTTCTGATATATTCTTAGTGATTGAATAACACTCAACACTTGTGCACCTGTAGGGATTTTGTTAAATGCACTACACTGCGCTTAGTTGCCCCATATGCAGCAAATCTGAGAGAAAAGGAAAGGAGAAACATGCAATGAGAAGTCAATTGGCAAAATCACATCTTGAACTGGGTGCACACAAAGTAGTCACTTTTGTCAATGGAAACTGACAGAAATCATAAATGACTTGAGCAAATCTAATTAAAGCTCAAGAAAACTGAAACGTAGTACCTTGGGGTTGGTCTTCCATCCGAGCCAGCTCCATCAATGTTGAATATGTGACCCCCTCGAGGTTGGTTCAACATCATTTTTATTGCCTTGACAATTATTATGTGTAAGAAATAAGCCTGAAAATGCCAGACAATGACAAAGAAAACACTTTTACCTCTCGACAACAAATCATCAAACCAAGGGTGTTTGTAGTGACAACTTCTCTGCACAAAAGTAAACAGAACAAACAACTTGAAGCATTGCAAAATTGCAGGGAAGAAGAACAATAGGAAAAGAAGGGATAAAAAGGAAAGAAAAGAAATTAATGAAAACTTTAAACACTCACATAAGATCTTCATCTGAAGCTTCTGCAAGGGGCTTATAGCTATAAGCATTGGATCCTGCATTATTAATCTGCATCATTAACATGAGGTAAGAGAGTAACAGCAGAGCCAAGCATTTTTATGGGAAAAAGAAATGGAATCATCTAAGAATAAAGCAACATCATATACTGATGGAGTGTACCTAAGAGGGTAGGTTGCTGAACAAATTTAGTATCAGTTCTGCTAGCTGAATGAGAAGCGTAAAACATGAAATTTCTCATGAATTATTACTAAAACAGACCATGAAGCTATGAAATAGCTAGCACGGAAATTACACAAAATGTTTATCTCTAACAAATTCCCAACAGTGATATGCATATTTTACCAACAAGAACAACCTTTCCGTACAGCATCGCAAAAAGAAACATCCTTTAACCAACTTTACAGAAGAGCAACCATCCAATAAGAAAAGGTTTATCGATTCCTAAAGGGAATTTTGTTTAACTATGACAATTAGAAAGCATAAGGCAGTCGGGAGTATTTCAAACAATACCCATATGTCGATGTATTTGAGACTTTCTTGTGCAAATGCAACCAAATCCTTCACATCCTTCCCTTCTCTAACATCACACTTTGTACCCTGCAAATGAGGAACTGACTCATAGCCAGAAGCGTGAAGTACAGACAACTGATAATGGAAAACTATCATGAGGGAAAATAAGGACACAAAATAAATTGGAGAAAAGAGTTGTGAAGGAGGTACCCACACACGTTGCTCTCCAAATTCTTCTCTCAAGCTCTGAACAGCGGACTCCACCCGTTCAGCTGTCAAAGATTGCTGTCAACAACAGTAAATACAAGCAACTGGGTATATAAACTGCAAGCTTCGTATTCTTTCAAGATATCAACTCAAAATGTCAAGTTCCACCATTTCAAGACTTTGGATCAAGAGGGTTCTTTGGCATAAAAGACCGTGAATCAAATAAACTGAACATCAAAAGTCCCCGTTAAAAACTTCTCCAGGGGTATTTACTCAGATTCAACCAAACTGATTATGAGAGAACCACAGTTAGGGTTTGTCAAAAGCAACTGACTTATATGCTTGAGACATTTCAACATATCTACCAAAGAAGATCCTTACCTGACCTTGAGCAAATTATCACATTGTCACCTGCCTTTAGAAACTCCTTAGCCAAAGCATACCCTATTCCTGGATTAAAAGCATCAACAAGCTCTATTCACATAAAGAACCAGCCAACTTAATAACTGAGACATTAAAGATATCATCTTTAGAAACTCTTGAGCCATTGCACACTGTAAAAAACAATTCATGCGAAAACTGATAAAAATTTCAATGATTCTCATTTCACACACGGAACAAAGCCATTCTTGGACTGAAGAATGCAATTTCTCGCAAAGAAAACAAAGAAAATGACCCCAACAAAGTAGCACTCAAAGCCAAACTAAAATAAACTCAGTAGTAGCAATGTACCTACTTGACCACCTTCCTTCTATTTCTCGTTGACCAAAAATCAAACCATCCGGTACAGACACAACACCCTTAACTCTTGAACTAATTGGGGCCTTAATTCGCAGCAAACCCACAAAAAAGAAACCCAGAAATCATATTCCATAAATCCATCAAAGGGCATAGACTTAACCAGCAAAAGCAAACCAGAAACCACAGCAATACACACAGCAAAGCAAACACCACAAACTGATCAGACAGTAATTAGAGAACCAGGAAAAGAAAGAACCTTTTGTTGAACCAGTGATTAAGACATTGAAAGGAGGCAACATGGGCTCTCTACTCAGTGCAGAAGAAGAGGAAGTTTGTGCCTTCACAACTACTGGATAATTCAAATATGCAATGCCCGTATTGTTGGTGTAATTGCTGTTTCTTGCGTTAGTGCTTTTTGTTGGGGCTTGGCGGGAAAAAACGGTCAAGAAAAGGTGTGAAGGAGAAAGAAGTGGAGGGAACTGAGATGAAAAAGAAGAGGCCTTGAGAAGAAGAGAAGAAGAAGAAGGGAAGGGAAGAGAAGCACAAGGAACAGCCATTGGTGGAAGTACTTCGCAAGAGGAAGGTTTTAACCCTTTTATAGTGGATAATAAATAATTGTGTTTGGACAGAGTGAGGACAAAACTAAGAAGCTATAAATAAATAAATAAAATAAAAACAACATCTTCTTTTTTTTATAAAAAAAGTCAATGGTCTTTTTACCATGCAGAGCGGACCAAGCAAAGTTTTTTACCGTATCATTTTTTCATATTAGTGTTGTTGCAGTGAAAATTATTTTTAAAAAAATTATTTTTTACTTCACCTGATCTAAAAAATATATATATATAAATTATTTAAATTAAAAAATTATTTTTTTATAGTTTTTTTAAAACTTTTGAAAAAAGAATCTCTGATCACGAAACATGATGTACATGTACCATGTTTTATAACCATGTAAAAAACTACTAAAAAAAAGAAATAACTTCATATCCACGCCAATGTTTATACATAATTTCTTTGCATATATTTTTATATCAAAATGGTTGTAGTAGTATCTTTGATAATAGACTATATTCTGCGAAATTGGCATTTAAAAAGAAAAAAATACTTCTAATTAATTTGTTCCTTTTCTATTTAGTTCAATAATAATAATAAAGGAAAGTTCACTAATAAATGTGTGGTGGGCTGTTGAAAATGCTTCCACGTGGAGATATTGATAAGTAGGGCCTTTCTTGCAACTCCACACCGTAACGCGCATGAAAATCCAAGAACTGAACAAAAATAGGGCTTTACTCGTTGAACAAAAACCTAGCTTGATCGTCGGCTTAATCAAGTTACGAGGTTCAGTTTTAAAATTCATCTTCAGACCACAAATTTATCGACGCAACTCGTCAGACGAGGCCAAGCCAGGCCAAGCCATATTTAATAACTACGGTAGAAACTACTCTCGCCTTGCAGGTATGATCGATATCTTGGCTTGGCTAGAAACTACATAATCTCATCGAAGTCTGTTCATTCCTCTAACCCGCTACAGGTTCTAAAAATAAAAATCTAATGAGAAAAATCACCCCACAACCTCCCTGGCCCCACCTACAACATGCTTTAATGTTACTTTAATGTTACTGCTACATGGGAAAAAAATTTCTCTTCAAGCTCAATACGTACAAATTCAAGAATGACTGTTCCAATGTTTCTCTTTGTCTTAGTTGCTTGGCTACATTTTCTTTCCCTTTCTTTCTTGTATACAATTTCACAGTCCATACCCGCATCAACTTTACTAACCATGTGCATTGGCTTGGGGTCGTGATCCTCTGCTCCCATAGGAATTTGAGACTTCGATGGATGGTCTGTACGGATTATCAGGTTTCGTCTGCTGTCAGGCCAAGCATCGAGAGGCTCATGGTTGACTCTCCTCATCAGCATGTCCATATAGCCTGTATGCATCCCTTCCTTTCATTGTTTCTCCCCCAGCTAAGGTGCTGGCCCCCGGACTGTCAAAAGGTCAACGATCAAGTCTCGCCATGTCCTTGTCCCAACGTCTTTAAGCCAATTCAGCAATTCCAAGAATAACAATGGATAGCCAGATCAACCAGGGCCACGCTGCTTTGATCTACGACGTTTCCCAAGAAGCTTGAGCATGTTATCAGTGACATCAGGTTGGGAGTCGTCATGCTCATTTTGATTATTGTCCGATGTATGGGTTAACCAGGCCAGTGCTTCAATAGCAGCATCCCTCTCTGCTTGTTGCTTGTTTCTCTTGGGCTTCCCCACAAACTGCATTCCCTTGAATTCAACCAGTGCCCTAAACTCATTCGTCTTAAGGTGCTTTGTCTTGTATTTTGGAGGGGAGTGTCCAGCTCTCATCAGAAGGGTTTGTAGCAAACTTTTTGGATTTGCTCCGTCTTTTGTAAATCTGTCATTATCATTAGTTACCTTAGGCTTCCTGCTTTCACGACCAAACACAAATTTTCCTTCACATTGATCTCCTGATACCAGGTCTTCAACAGCAAGCATGAGGTATTTTCCTTCCTTGAGAATGTCAAGTTTAGGATCTTGAAGCTGCATCATCACAAGAAGCTCCTTATCGCTCAATGAAACAGATGTTACTAATAAAAAATCTTTACAGTTTTGAGGTAGATAGGTTAAACCCACAACAATGTTCATGTATTGGATATGTCAATCACATCCACAATACAAAAACTCAGAGATACTCTACACGTAAATAATATCATCACACCAAAAGAGATGTGCTCATGAGCACAGTAACAATGAAAAGAATATTGCATCCTCTGGCAAACAACCATTCAATAAAAAGATCTTGACAAGTACATTTTTGGGAGCTTTCAATGCAAATAGTTGCAGAATGGAATAAACTTTTTTTTTAAAAAAAAATAAAATTCACAGTTCTAAACACCATCAACATTACCGCATCTTGGATCAGTGTTATAAGATCTGCCTGGCCAGGCAAGTCAAACCGGTGACCTGACGACCAAGGACCTGGCCTGTGAAAAAACCAGTTTTGTTTTGTTTTTTTGTTTTTTTTTATACCAAAACAATATCATTTCATGATTTTTTTTATTAAAAAAAAAATCAATGCTTGAGAGGTCAACACCCAACTTGCAACCCAAGCCTTGGGCCAGGTTCAGGTTGACCCCGGTTCGGGTCTTACAGCTGTCTTTAATTGGTAAGATCTGAAAGGGGAAAAAAGTGGTCACAGGATTTTGGAAAACATATAGATGATGCATGTTCATTCAGTAGTTTACCTTCTGCAGGAGCGTAACCTCTAACAGCTTGATAATATGAATCATTTAACAAGCACAGAACTAAGAGGGGTGTTTTATTTTAGTAACGGAAGGCGGAACCTCAGAAGATGAAAAACTAGGATTATGTATATGGCTAGTTGAAAAATGGAACATAAAATTATTCTCTATACTAATCATCTTTCCCAACTCACCTTCTTCTGAATAAGCTTATCAAGTTCTTCATTAAGCTTTAGAAAGCACTCTGCCAAATTATGATCCATGAAGAAATCAATGTATCCGTTCAACATTTTCAGATGCCCAGCCTGAGCACAAGAAAATTACTGATTATAAAACTCCGCAAGTTCAATAGGAAAGGAATATCATAACTATCAATAGAAAAGAGCTAAAATTACCTGTGCTCCACAAGCAAGTGCACCACCAAAAAGGATCAGTATGGAATCAGATACACCAGTGGAATCACGTATGAAAACTGAGTTGACCTTTACTTTTTCACCAAAGACCAGCCATGGATAGGGAATTGTCTCATAGCGTGCATTCACAGAATTCTGAAGCAGAACCATCATAATTATCAAATACTCTCGTGGACAATATAAGAAACTTTTACAACATGATGACAGGAAGTCAAGAAATAGCACGCACATATACACTTGGCAAGGGTCTAAAATTTTTCTAGTTACATACCTTTCACATTTCAAGAACTACTCAGTTAACAGGCAAACACAAATGCACAAAAAGCAAAGTGATCATACAAGCTAAATGACTCAAACTCAAACTCAGAATTTATGCATCAAAGCATGCATAACAACCATTAGTTAAAAAAGACTAGTCTGGCACATTAGTTTAAGTTTCGCACTTACAGCATATAGAGAAACTTGGCCATCATCCATTGTTTTGAAAGACATGGATGTTTCTCTGTGCTGCGCACAAAGAAGAAAGAGCAAAATGTATCATCTATCGAATTTCTTGATGAAACACAGGATGTGCATTTGAAGCAGAGAAACATTACCACTACTGACGCAATTCCAGGATAGAGGCCAGAGCATATAATTGCACGAACCAATGATTGGTTGTGACTTAATTTGTTGTGGTTGTTTGTATCTTCTTCTATTAAGCCAGCATCTTTTAAAATGAAGTTAAATTGCTTCCTTAGAGAATGAATGGCCTGCAAAGTTTGTGCAGACAGGAAATTTCTCCAGCAATACTCATATGCTGATCCTTCTCTTTCAGCTTCTTTCCATCCTTCATATGCACGTACAAGAGCCATATGATCACTGTAGTCTTTTGCAGAAAATCTAGACTTTGCTGCCCCAGCTAACTAAACCAAAGATAGAATAGTTCAGCTGAAAATAAAGCCAAAGCAGGAAATCTAGAACTTGGAAGCATAACGCTCAAACATATAGGAAAATGCTCCAAATGCTGATTTATAAGTCTCAAAGGTGCATTGATCAATAACAAGATTGTTAATACAGGAAAATGCACAGGACACTATTGTTAATACTTAATTGCACTGTACTTACATCCTTTTTGTCCTGTGGCAGAAGGAAAGGATCCCTGACACTGAGCCCGGACACTATTGTTAATATAGGACCAAAGCACCGAAAGATGGCACCCATTATTAACATTTTACCCAGCTTGGGATCTACTGGAAGCATTGTTAAATACTTCCCTGATTGAAAAATAAAACAGAGGAGTTTAATAATTATAGCTAAGAACTAGAATATAAATAGTAGAGTTCTTCTCATCTCTAAGAATCAGCAAACTGACCAAGATTTGTCAGATTCTCCTTCTCATCTAATGCACCAATCATCTTCAGAAAATCAATCGCATTTTGGACCTGTCATCCATGGAACTTGTCAATTTGTACAATAGACTAAGAAATGAGGTTGCAAATTATTTGCATTATTGATACTTGTAAAATTGCAAAACGGAAAAGTGGAAGCCCTTAAGTTATGCATGCAGCTTGCATTATCTTTTGCAGTGTGTATTCATTAATTAGTGCATGAAAGGGGGCGATAAAAATATAGTAGGAAGTAATGTTCATCCATTTTCCCCTTGTACATTTTCATTAATTATTTACAGATGTTCTAGTTAATGGATTACTTTCTACAACAATCAAAGACATGAACCATTAAACAATTTCTAAAATGATTGTAGAATCAGAAACCAGGTGGTATGCAATTTACAACAAATTTTTATGGTGAAAAAAATTAGGTGGTCACAATAACTCTAAAAAAGGTTGGGTAAGCAAATCTTGTTGAGGAAATTGAATGTGAGCTAAAATTGATCAATTGCAGCACAACATCCTCTATAGAGAGATGTTGTCATCAGTTGTATGAGGTCTCCCTTGGTAGGCCCCCTTTACTTGAAGTTTATTCTCCGTCTTAAAGGTTGGCTCAATAAAGTTTCAAAGAAGAATATAGGCCAGCATCCAGGGGGTAACATGGAAATAAGAAATTGTGTCGACAACACTTACAGCCAATGGTTTTGGTGGCTGGAGAGCAGCTGACAAGAATTCTCCTATGCTTCCAACCTGCAAACTCTTTATTTGCAAGCAAAGAGAGTTCAGGGGAGTCCTCAAAAGTTCAGGAAGTTGATATTCAGCAAAGGCTTCATATACACATCTTGGGTATAGGTGGTAACATTCGCCTGGCTGCACTCGGCCAGCCCTACCCCTTCTCTGCAACCCATGAATAGCCAAAGAAGATTATGTCGTTGATGAAAAGAGACCAGGAAAATGGCATAGATCAAGATGAAGCACAAAAGACGATAACAGATTCAAATAAACTCATAATCAATTCAATAATGCATGCCACCACGTGGCAACAGTGCATCTTAAACATTCGTATAACCATCCCAGGCTGCATGAACCCCTCAAGCTTCACCAACTATGTTTCCAGTGAAGAAAATACCACCCATACATTATATAAACAGGCATTCCACACACACTCAAGTGAGAATAGACTATTCCCTTTTACAGTTAGAAGCATGCAATATGGTAATAAACCTGATCAAACAAATCCAAATGATGTCAAAGCAAGCTTACTTGTCGAGCAGATGCTTTTGATATCCAAGAAGGTAGCAGACAAGGTGTGTTGTTTAAAGCATCATAAGTGGTTTCTTTTGCCTTCCCACAATCAACGACAAAAACTACATCATTGATTGTAATACTTGCCTCTGCCATATTTGTTGCAAGAACTATTTTACGTACATTAAGAGGTGGTTTCTCAAAAATCAGTTTCTGCATAGCGTAAAAAGATGATAAGTAATATGACATGAAATCAAACACTCCAAATGATATGCTGAGCATGAACACTGTAGCATCCTCATTTCACTGTAGTTATTTTAATAATGTACTGGTATACTCTTTTCTAACCTGGAAGGTTAATAAACATGATGATTGCATATGTTGACACTAATTATGAATTGGGCAAGTTTCTGGAACACCCATTTTTCAGTGGGAGATATCCTACAACATCATGAATTATAATCACTCCTGGCCTCTTACATTTTTTTTTTTTTTTGTTTAACTAGTATAGGTGCCTCAAAGGGTCAGATCTGCATTGAGTAACTTGCCCAATGAGATAGACCGTGGAAAGATAAACGCTCCCTTCAAAGTGGAAATTAACATTTATTCTAGCATCCAGTTAAGTCTAACCTTGACCAGAACAGGGGAGCTTTTAGGATTTTATTTCCATTCAAAAAAACTAACAAGTATTAACATAAAACTTAAAAGACTACCTGTTCTGAGGTTGCCATAGAACCATGGCAAGTTAGAAGCAGAATTCTGTTAGGATCACCCAGGAGAGGATGTGCTTTAAGTTGATCCCTCAAACAGCTAATATCCTCCCAGCCAGTCATGAATACTAAGACAGCACCTGGTCGTTCCTTCCGACATATATGGCACAAAACTGCTTCAATAAGGTTAAATCCTATGCAATCAGGCATCCAGTGTGCCAGAGAGTCACGTGCTCTGGAACTATAATTGTCAAAACTTGAATTATTAAGAGCATCCTGTCCACAAACAACAAGAACAACAGTTCCCCAACAAATTAGTTTCTGCAAGTGCAGTAGATAGTACTCTAGCAAATAGAACTAAAAATACCATTTTACTCCAAAAGTAGGCTAATGCACACAAGAATGAGAAATTTTGGAAAATTTACAACTTTGTGTTTCAAGTCACTAGTCAAAAAAGTAAAATGAAAGTAGTATGATAGTAATAATCAACAACAAGTCTTCAAGAGACTGTCATACCTCAACAAGAGTAGTGATCTGGTTTTTCCTTTTTCGTGGTGCCAGTTGCCTCTGTGTCTTCCACATTTTCTCTTGGCCATAATCATCAATTTGATTGAAAGAAGTCAACTTATATCCGGTCATTTCCAGTACATCTTCTAAAAATTGTGCCCTCACTGGATATGTAAAGCCCTGGTAAAATACATGAACATTTTGAGGACCTCATTGTGCAAGCTATATCTCTATAACTGAGGACATTTCTGTTCCAAATAACCAGATGTAACAATTTTGAAACCATGTAGCCACAAAAGAGGATGCATGCTTTTGAATGGGCTTCATCAAAATAGAAACATTTTGAAGGTGCAAACATATATTTTCTCATGTTTACCAGCATTGGAAACTGCAGTATGGTTTTCACACTCTTCTGCTTGCATGCACAAGCCATATTTCATAGTATGCAGTTACAAACCCTGAATATTTCTCTCGGGCAATTTTCGTTGTTAAAAACTAAAGTCCAAAACCAACGATGTCAAAATCACTTCAAAACAAATTGCACAGCCAGCTTAAAATACAATTTCCAAATCAAAGCCCATGGATACTTGAAAAAAAAAATGAAAACTGATTATTAAAACAGTTGATGCTCACATCTCATCACACCAACACCAGAATGCTTTAAATACCAACAAATAAGTGTATATTAATAAACATCCCTGCTTATAGCTTACCGGAATATGAATAGTTGGAGCTCCTCCAAAATAATTGGAAAAGAGTTCCGCATTCAAAGTGGCACTCATTAAAATCAATCTCAAGTCCCGACGACGTGAAAGAAGATCCTTGAGCACAATCAATAGGAAGTCTGTTGCAGATAAAATGTAAGACAGAAAGGAAGAAGGTAGAACAACCTCTTGTGAGGAATAGCTGACAAACTAAACTTATAATGAAGTTACCTTCATTCATGCCTCGCTCATGAATTTCATCCACGAAAACATGGGTTATGCCATTCAAGTTGCGGTCACTTAACAGGCGTCGAAGTAAAATTCCACTTGTACAAAAAAGCAGATGTGTGTTTCTACCTTTCACACCCTCTAGTCGAACTTTATAACCAACCTAACAAAAAAATCTGTTGTGGTATAGCAGCGAGAGAAAAAAGTTTTCAAATGAAAAAAACAAAGAAGACTATCACGTTAACAAATCTAGTCTTTGTGTGTGCAATATGTTAGTGTATTGAGAGAAAGAATGCTCACTGCTTCACCAAGAGGTTCTCCTCTCTCCGCAGACACTCTATCTGCAACAGCCATAGCAGATATTCTTCGAGGCTGAGTGCAAATTATGCTACAGAATGCTCCACGCCCAGATTCTATTTCTGACTCCAGTATATATTGAGGAAGTTGAGTGGTTTTCCCACATCCAGTCTCTCCAGATATCACAATGACCTGCCAGTAAGACAACTAATTAAGAATAAATTTAGGAAAGGTAGACATTTATTACTCATACGCCATCACCATCAAAAGGTTCCTCTTCTGGTTTGATGGCCAAAAGTGTGAAAATAAAAGAGAAACTGAATAAAAGTTTAATGAAAATAAATCTTGACAAATTGAATGAAGTATCAAACATATGGAAATCAAGAGAGGACAGATTAGAAAGTTCTCCAAACAAAAGCAAAATAAAAAGAATTTATCTCAATGAACATTGCATAATCTTTAAGCTCATAGCCGAAAACAAGCCAATGAGTTGTATATTCAGACCTGATTCCTTGCTATTGCTTGGAGTAACTTCTCCTTTTCCTGGAAAGCAGGTAGAGATTTCCTAAAGTCCATCATTTTTCTGCCCTCAGGTGATTCCTATGAACCAAAGACAGTAAGTACAGAACATAATCAGAACAAGACACATGGTTTTTATCGTCCCCACCCCTTCAAACATGTGCTATTGATCAGTTTACAATGCTAAGGATGTACTGCCGATGACACTTAACAAATTAATAACAAAGATCACAGTATGAGAAAACAACAATCATACCCGCCAAGCTCTTTGCATGTTACGCATTCGCAAACTCCTTCTCTGAAGAACCCTTTCCATCACAGAGCGGTCTAGAAATGAATCTGGATTCTCATCTGGACTCATATTTTCAATCTGATTGATGGATGCATCATCTGCATTACCACCAACTTTTCCAACACTTAGTTGAGTTCTATCAAGATGCTCCTGAAGTAAACCCTCAACCCTCCTTTGCAAACTTAGGGGGATAACCACCTGCACAAATGGAAAATTAAAACTCCAACCATCCAGCCTGACAAAACATCTAGAAATAACATTCATACAAACTCATTCGAAGAGCTTCACAAATCATCACCTCCCTTTGTGGCCGCTTATCATCCAAATCAGGCCTGTAGTTAGGTAGAGGAACCTTGCTTGCAACAACCACTTTTCCATATAGTTCACTGATAAACAACGAAACACGAGCAAGACCTCAATATATCATTTCACAGTCTCAGTCCACTACGGGCACACAAAACAAATTTACTGAATAACAAAAAGCAACTGCTGCCTCCATTACCAATAAAGTCCCATCCTTCCAGCAAGATTTGAAATCTGCTCATAGTCTCTCCTGTCTTTTCTATCTCTAGAAACAATCTCTTGGTCTGTTTCACTGCGCAATAGCAAGCTGAGCTTCCATTTCCACTCATCAACATTGGCCACAGACGAAGAAGCCTACAATTAATAACAAAACACCATCTTAGACAACCAAATTTCCCAACCTCTTGAGAGTATAATCAATCAGTTCATATACACAACAAATCAATTGCACTAATTCCCCCGGAAAACATAAAAACTATCACATCCATCCCACAATCAACAATAATACTCACAACCCTTCACATTTCTAGTTGATTAATCACCATTTATTCATTCAAATCCCAATATTTTACACCAAAAATAAAAAAATTACATTCATAACCTAATAAAACAAATGATAGAAAAAAGAAAAAACAGACCTTGTGGTTTTCAAAATCACACTCGTACTCGTCATCGGAGAACTGCTCTACTGCATACCCACAAAAACCACGCTTTTTGGTCACTAAAAAGCTGGTTTCATTAGAATTATGTAGAAACAAAAGCAAACTAAATAAAGGGTGGTTGTTTTTATTGCTGAAGATGGCATAGGAAAACGACTTCTTCTTGGCGGTGGTGCTGCATCCCAGAAGGAAACTTCTTAGCACAAGCTTTGTACTTTGCATATTTTAATTGATAATATACGAAGCAAATTCATTGCTTTTTGTGTATTATCGAAGGTTCAAATGCAAGACAAACCATTTCAAGGCACCATGTAAGCCACCCGTCTAGTTGAGGGAGGGAAGGGGAGAGAAACTGGCTAGTCATTATAATGGCTAGCTAGGGAGTCTACAGTGGAACAGAACGAACCACGGCTTTTTAACTGGGGAAACCTAATCTAGTCCTTATAGTATATACAGATTCGTCATTGAGTATCAAAACAAATGCTTTTATCAATTGGGTCCTGAATATTTCATATATTTTTCAATTGGGTTCTTTTGTCAAATTTCTTTTTTTTTGTTAATATTTTACATTTAATTCACATATTTAAATTTTTTGACAGAATTGTTAAACACGCCTCTCAAGCTAAATAGGAACTGATCGTAGCTACGTTTTACAGAAAATAAAAAGGAAGGTATGTTGGAATTTTGTTTTATTAACACGGTTTAATTATATTATAGATGAAAAAAAAATTAATTTTAAAGAATTTTTAATTTTTTTAAAATTTAATTCTTAATTTATAGTGTGGTTTGTTAGAGATTAATAATAGTAAGAATTAATTTTTTAAACTCTTAACTTCTAAAATTTACTATAAAAAGAAAAATGGAGAAAAAGTTTCTAACATTATTTTTCTCATATTTTATTTTTTTCGCACTCTTTTCCACTTTATTTTTAGTTTTTTTATTTTTTTAGACTTTGATTTTTTTATCCCAAATCTAGAATTTAAGTTCATATTTTATTGAGAAATATTTAAGTTATTTTGTTTTAGTTTAAAGATTTTATTTAAAATATATATATAAACTAAGAAGATGTTATTATAATCTTAAAAGACATAATACAAATGTTTTAGTTGCACAAGAATTTATTTTTAATAACAATAAAATATTAATTATTTTAAAATATTTTAAAAAGTAAATATTTTTCTTTATTTTTAATTTAAATATATTTTTTATTATTATTAATATGCTTGCTAGAACATTATATGCTAAAATTTTGTTATTATTTTTGTGTTGAAAACATGTTTATTATTAGTTATATTTTTACATTTTTATGGTTTCTAACAAAAATATATTTTTATTTTTATATTTTTTTATTATAATAAATTAAATATTTTTATTCAGTAGTCTAATATAATATAACATAGTTTAACAACATAATAATATCTAGTCAACATGTTATTTATTTAAAAAAAAAATTAAAATCATATTTTTTTTATTGAACAAATCAACCTGGCCAGCATATAAACATCGGCAAGGTTTAGCCGAATCAGATTTATTAACTATGCCTTTGAAGCCACAAAACGTGTGGTGTGGGATCTGATTAATAAAATCACAATTATAGTTCACGAATCCACTGGTAGCATTTCAAGATTTTCAAGAAAAAAGTTTTTTATTATTATTTTATTTTACCTCTTCTTGTATAATATTATTTATCAAAATAATTTTTTTTATTTGATCTATATTTTTTTAATTTCATTTACATCTTTTTTTATTAGGTTTATTAAAAATTAAATTTTATTATTTTTTAATTTAATTTTTTTATAAAATTATCATAATATCATGATATAACTTTAAAAATTATTAAAAATTAAAAATTAAAAATTAGATTAATAATATCATAAATTAAAAATTATTAAATTAAAATTTTGTAAATTAGATTAAATTGGATATAACTTTATAAAGTTATCATAATATCATAATCATGATATAAATTAGATTAATTTAATTTTTTAATTTATTTTTTATTAAAAAATAAAATTTATTATTAAAAATAAAATTTCTTATATAACTTTGTTAAAAAAAATATAATGTGATCTTAAGCTAACCCGCATGCTAAAAATCTAGTCTCTGGACTAAAGTTTGAAGGTGTTATAGATGCCGAAAGCTATAGCCTAGTTTTTCTGCTGTCCATGAGTCACTGGAAGTGGAAAAAATGGAGGAATTTTTTTCTGAGTCTATTAAATAATAAAATTATTTCAGTGAGTTATAGTGCAAATTTCTTTTTCTGTTTTATTTTTTTTATCCATATCTCTCTTTTAAATCCATAGAATAATTATTGATCCGTAGTATCTAACTGCTAAAAATGTTTTTTTTTTCCGTCCAACAAATTAATGTTAATTAAGTTCTGTTTTTTTTTTTTTTGATTTTGTAAATCATCATCTTGTTCCGTTAAGTGTGAAATTTATCAAATCATATAAATTTATATGTTTTTTTATTAAATTTAAGTTTTTTATGTTCTTACCTTTTTTTTGAATTCCCATTCTTTTTTAATTTATGCTTTATAATTTTGTTTATAGATTATACGCAAATCTCTAATGTTTCTCTACAAGAAATGTGGAATTGAAGTTTTTTAAGTATGCAATTTACTGAATCATGTAAATTTATTTATTTTTTATTGAATTTAGTTTTTTATGCTCTTATATTTTCTTTATTTTTCTCATTCTTTTTTAATTACGTTGTATAAAAATATTACAATTCACGGTTCTCTACAAGCAACGTGGAATTGGGGTTTTTTTGAATAAGGATGTCAATATGAAGTACTATAATTAAAATGAAACTATTTAAATGTGGCTACTGAAAAATAGATAATTTTTGGAGGCGCAATTGGATTTTTTTTTTTTTGTAAATATAATATTTTCAATTTAATTTGCATGTTTTAACTTTTTAAGCTGTTAAACGCGTGGTGTGGGAGTAATTAATAAAAATTACACTTTAGTCCCACACACACCTATGGTTTCAATTGAATCCTCAAATTGAAAAGTAAGCACTGTTTTTTCTGATTTTTTTTTTAATATTGCTATATCTAGTACACATCTCTATTAAGAAATAGCATTAAAAAAAAAAAAGAACTGCTCTCAATTAATGATAAAACATGTTCCATTATTTATTTAAAAAAAGATGAAATATGCTCATATGAAGTATATGTGCTCAAAATATAATAAACATGCGATCTCAATGCTTGCATTTCAACTGTTCTAGAGATGCTTTCAGATATAGTATTTATTGATACTGCCATATTTTCATGCCATAGTCCTGTTCTTGGAACATAGCTTTAGATCTTGCCAGATGAGCTAAAAATGCTATAGAAATGTGCTCCAACTGCCATAATTATTGAAACTGCCACAAAAATATTCACTATCAGTTGATTTTCATCATTCTTCATGTCCTCGTCCTTGTTAGCAGAAGCTCTTGCATTCTCTGCATCCTTGGAAATATCCTTGTTAGACTTCTCTTTATCATCACCAGCAGCTGTCGCATTCTCCTCCTCCTCGTCCTTCTTCAGGACAACACTCTCAGCTGTCTTTGGCTCCTCACTTTTCTCATCCTTTTCCTCTTCCTCTTCCTTTACCAATGGCTTTTCAACAACTTTCTCAGCTATCTTTGGTTCCTCACCTTTCTCCTCTTCTTTCCAAGGCTTTTCAGCAACTTTCTCTTCCTTTTCCTCTTCAACACGCTTCCCGTTTGCTTCATTCTTTTCTTTCTTTTCGGTGACAATTTGATGAGCTTTTTCACCATCTAACCCTGTACTCTTCTCCTCTATTTGTTTTGTGGTATTAACCAATAAATCAGCTTTTCGAGGAGCTTCATCTTGACCCTTTTGGGATACCTCTTCTCTGGCTGCCTTTTGGGGGCTTAGAGCTTTAACATCTTTCCCTTCTGTTTCTTTGGAAAAGGTGGTTGAGGTTCTCCCTGAAGGAGTCTCTTCTCCATTCTTCTCAGGCTTTGGTTTTCCTGTGGAGTCTTGAAGCCCAGGATCCTCCTGGCTAGCTGTGGCCTCTAATTCTCCAGTATCAGTACTTTTTACAGCAGGAATGTTTTTCGGAATCCTGATGATTAGGATCCCACCAGCAAAATCCAATTTCGTTTGGCTCAGGTCACAATTTTTGGGAACGGTGTGAGCTGTATTAAAGCGACTGCGCATGTTATTTGCGAGTACACGCTCTCCATAAACTCTGATAGTACTTTGCAGTTCGTCTGCTGTAACAATTACTTGCTCTTTCAAGAATCCTGCATAATTAACCACACTTTTTCAAGAAAATGCAAGGTTTAACCATGAAGATTTAAAGCTGAATTTTAGGCAATTAGATAATCAGAAAGTTACCAGGAAGATATACAAGTAAAACTAGAGCTGCATCTTCTTCCTTCCATTCTGTATTTGGCTGAAAATTGGTTGTAAGACTTTGAGAGGTGCTGCGCAAAGGTAGTCTGCGGGGAGGATTATATGCTCTGGGCCGAAAACCAGTGTATCCACCTCTTGGATTCATCATGATTTTTATCCCTCTATCTCTTTTGGTATTTTTAATAACAAGAAGTGGAATTTTTCGCTCTTAATTAATCTGTTGGCTACAATTTTCTGGCTTGTATTTATATTACAAATTTTCGGATTGTAAGTTGGTTTTGAGTTTTCTTGACAGTATGAACATTTGGTTGCTTTGCTTTTGTAAATTGGTTCGATGATCCCTTGGCCATTATAAGGCACAACTTCCTTCACAAATAAAGGAAGGTTTCTTTCTTTGGCATGTAGTCTATCCAATCCATGGCATAACAATTACAACGGATGATGATTTAAGAACCATCAGCATTGTACTCCAAAAAATATTCCACTGCTGTACAATGAGAACTGAAGTAAAAGCCAAAATTTTGTGCCTTGGATATCGAATTTATTATCCAGCAAGAAATGCGATTCTGTGGCATTGGTCTTCAGTAGGGCAATAGAACTCAACTGACTTTGCGATGAAGTCTTTTGAGTGAATAACCTGCTCTAGTATTAATATATTCATGTTTCCTAATCACCTTCCAGTCCAACCAATATTGATGAGGTGACATGAGACCTTGGATGGGTTGAGGTTCAGACCGAGTTTAACAAATAACGGTCTGATGATACCACATGACACTTAGGCTTTGTTGGATCTGTCTTATCCCATTGATGGGTGCAGATCCTTAATATATAGTGAAAACAAAGGAATTCTGATCTGTAGGTTACGTTTAAAAGGATGTCTCCATGGTATTGTCTTATGTTAAAAAGGGTTTTTCTAGGTCAATTAGCGTGCTAAACATTGACTGAGAAGTTAAAAGCGATTATCCTGAGGCCAGGGAAGCGATCCAGGTCTCTATTTTTTAGAAATTTGAAAGCCATTTATGACCTCCTTCTCAACATTGCTTGGAGGGAGTGGAGCCCTTTCAGTAGTTGGGGTTTCTTCTTCAGGACCAGGTTGTCTGGTGGTTGCTTTTGGAACTTTAATGATGAAAGAAAAATCCAGCCTGAAACCTAGTCTTCATTTTATTCACCTTAAAATTTTCCGGAGCAGAAAAATCTTGATTGAAAACTACTATTATAAGCAAGTGGTCACTCTGCAAGAACTTGAAAGGCATGGAAGGAAGGCGAAGAAAGCACTAGTCCCTGCTTTTCTTATTAAGATATACGTAGTATGTCGTAATGACTTCTCTTACACCTTGAGAGAATGCAACATAAACCATTCCTTGCTTTCCAAATTGTCTGTTTATAGTATCAATTTCCAGGACATTATATGTTTAAAGCTTTGAGAAGTTAAAAATCATGATCCTGATGCCAATTGATGCATGTGGTCTAGGAGTCTAGCTCATTGTTTATTCATAGATAAGAAATTTGTAGCCATAGTTTGTCTCATCTATGTTAAGAAATGGAAGAATAAAGTATTGTAATTATTTTTTCTTTTTCCTTAAATTGATTAAACTAGAGATGAAACCTGCTTCGAATACAGTGTAAATAGCTGCTTCATTGATGCCACCAAGCTAGTCATGGGGCATGCTCATGCACAAGAAGTACATGTGGTGTACATGTAGAAGTTAGATGTATCAACCCAACTTTTGCTAGTCTTGATCATCTCTGTATTCATTCTGCCTTCTTTCCAGATTGGCCATAGATGGTATAGAATACATAAGCTCCAATTGCCAGGATCAAAGAGAGTATGGTGAATTTTTCTACTATATATAGCCTTTCAGTCACCACCCTCGTTACATTGTGATTCACAGACGTTCCAGAAGAAGAACTTGCATTCTCCATATCCTTTACCTCCCCTTCCTTCTCTTGAACAACACTTTCACCACTCTTCTCCTCTTCCTTTTGATCACCAACCTGTCCTATAGTGCTTTGTTCATCTACTTGCAGCTTTCTGGTAAATTCTAATGGGAAATTAGCTTTTGAAGGAATTTGATCTTGACCCTTTTGAGACATCCATTCGCTCATGCTTTTTCCACCTTCAACATCTTTGGTTTCTGTAGTTTCTTTATCCACAGTTTGTTGTCTTGCAGTACCATCTCCACTCATTTCAGGCCCTAACCTGCTTGTATTACTTTCTTGCAGGCTTGGATCCTCTTGTCTTGATGGGGCCTCTAATGCACCGGTACTAGCTTGAGCAGGAGTTACTTTTGGAACTCTGATGGTTAGAGTTCCATCATCAAATTTGGTTTTTGCTTCATAGAGGTTAAATTTTTCAGGAATATCCTCGAAAAGTGTATCGAAGTGCCAGTTTTTAAGTGCAGGATTACTGCAGACTCTGATATAATGTGATGGTGCTACTATCCTACAATCTATATGCTTCTCAGCAAAACCTGCAGAGTGCATAATTTACCAACAAATAAGGTTACAAAATATGCATGACATGATCAAAACTAGTTTAAGAAAAATATTTTTAACGTACCATGTAGATGAACAAGCAACGTAAGAGCTTCATCTTCCTCTATCCGTTCCGTTTTCGGTAAAAAAAGCGATCGCGTTTGGGTAGGATTACCTTTTTCCATAACAGTTTATCAACTAATTCATCTACTCATAGACCTTTTTGATTTTGATATCCCTCGATGTGCCTATGTTTTAGGGTTTTTTCTTTTTTTAATGAATACGCTGACAGTTGATATTTATGGGAGGATTGCAAGGTAGTTTGGTTTTGAGTTCTCTTGACAGGGAGTCTATTCTTTCTTTGTTGCTTAGGTTTCCTTAAAATGAGGTTTTAGCTTTTGTCCCTCTATTTCCTGTGTACAAATTAAGGACAGGGATTCTCTACTTGTCCTGTAGGTCTTTTCCAAGCCTTCCGTACAGTTTTTTGAACATCAGGCCTTTCATAAGTGTTAAATTGAAAGAAATACCCCCCCAACTATACACAATCCTTAATTAAGCCTCCAAAGTTTAAAGTTAATAATTTTTACCCTTAAATTGTCGAGCATTACCCATTATCACCATCATATTTTGGTGCAAAAATCAGAGGGTAATAGAACGTGGCAAGTGGCAACAAATAAACTCATCTGTGTTTAACTGATTTTGGAAGAATCACTTGTCATGAAAAATGAAAAAACAAGAACAAAAACCATTATTTCAATTGGAGTTTGTGTGAAATAAGTGATTTATTTTTTTAATTATATTTTTCCTTCAAAGGCTGCATATAGTCGAACCGAAGTTATTAAATTATGTTGGATCCATGACCTACTCTAAGTCCTAGATATTACAGTTGAATGAGTTTCAAATGCTTTTGATTTGTAATTAGAGGATTTGAAAGAGCAAATAAATAGTTATTGGAGGTGAGGAATTTAATCATACAAGTATTCGAGGACTAGATTTTATTGTAGTAGTTTACACAATGGGTTTAAGTAGTTGACAAATGCAATTTAATGCATGATATTGCAAGAATTAGTCTTTGGAAGTTCCAGATGATCGATAGCTGTAAATCATGTAAGCTCCAAGTGCTACAAGCACGAGGACTGCCACACCCATATTCACCATTGATTGCCCCTCTTCACTTAGCTCCATGGTGCTAAGTCCTTTCATGGTCTTCTTTGCAGCAGTTGCAGCTACATTCTTCACTTCCTTGACTTTGCCAGCAACATTGAAATCCTGCTTTGTCTTTTCTTCAGTACCAGCACTAGCAAATCTAACACTATTTTCTTTGTCTAATTTGTCCAAAGCTCTAAGAGAAGCGGTTTCACCAGCGAACATTGATTCTTTTCTTTTCTTGCTACTTTCATCACCTTCTGTTGCCAGAGATTCTTTTCTTTTCTTGATGCTTTCCTCTTGTTCAAACAAAGTCTTCTCCTTTACTGATTCTGTTGGCAGCTTCTTGCTTACTTCACCTGTGCTTTCTTTCTTTACAACCATGGGCTTTTGGTCAACTGTTTTAGCACTGGAGACCTGATCAGTCTTTTCATCTGTCTGCTTCATTGTATCAGTAGTCGAAACAACTTTGGGTGGGGCTTCAGCTGGACCCTTTTGAGACTTTTGATCTTTCAAGGCTTCTTGAGGGCTTAGAGCTCCCACCTTCTGGCCATCTGTTTGTTTTGGGCTAGAAAAGCCTGCAGCACCCTCCATACCCTTCTGTGCCTTTGTCTCCATTTTAGGTTTCTGAGAGACTTGAGAAGTAGTAGTCTTCTCTGGTAGGGCATCTTTTGAAGGCAGCACAGCCTCTTTGGTTCCCCTTGCTTCTTCTTTGGGGTGAGATTTTTTTATGGTAGCTTTAGCTTTAGGCATTGTAATGGAAAGAATTCCATTATGAAACTTGCCTTGAATTTTATTCACCTCACAGTTTTGTGGAACAGGAAAAGTTTGATTGAATCGACTCCATTTATTATAAGAAAGTGGTCGTTCTCCGGTAACTCGAACAATTCGGGAGGAATGAACATAAGTGATCTTCAGCTGCTCCTTTAGAAAGTCTGCAAAATCAGGAAAAATATTATAAGAAAACTTATGTCTCTTTAACACCATCCTCAAAACTTCCACTCATCCTACTTCTGAACCATTTAAGACATTGCGAAGTTAAACCACGAACAATCGTTTGGCACAAGTTATAAAGCCTAAAAATAGATGGTAAAGCTCACCAGGAAGATGAATGCACAGAACATTTTCCCCCTCTTCTTCCTTCCATTCAGACTTGGGTTGAAAATTCTCATACTGGATAGCATCATATCCTCCAATGCGTGTCCT
The DNA here is from genome assembly GCF_000495115.2 of Populus euphratica. Taxonomy (NCBI): domain Eukaryota; kingdom Viridiplantae; phylum Streptophyta; class Magnoliopsida; order Malpighiales; family Salicaceae; genus Populus; species Populus euphratica. The sequence goes on from NW_011499893.1 coordinate 811,955, forward strand.
CATGGCCATTTCTATTCCTCTCTTCTCTTTGGTTTTCGTAATTTAGTAGAATGTGTTTGGTGAAGTCATGGTTAAGCCTGTGTTTTTATATAGGCCTGACACAATGGAGGATCGCTAAAGGTTGTCCTTTTAGACTTTCTTAATCAGGAAACTATTCTTTCTTGATTGATTTAGTTTCTGAAAGTTTCATGAGATTTCAAGCATCCCATGATCATGTATGAGGTATAACCTGCTTAAGAAATAAAGCTGAAGTTCTTTGTTTGCCCTGTACTCATTAGGTTATCCATCCTCATTTCTCAACTCATCTGAAACAAAATTTCTTAATCATAAAATACACAAAACATGTTTTACATGCAGGAGAAATACTTCAGATGGAATTAATAAAAAATATCGTAGCAAATTTGGAATTGCTTTGGCATGAAGCATATGTATCCTGTCAAAGTCTTTTAATTTCAGAAAAGTTACCTGAATTCCTTGAGCTCAGAGACATCTCTGCTCAAAGGCTTTCTTCGACAAGGAATTCTGTTTCGGCCGCACCTTTTGACCCTTGATGAGAAAAGGATACCTGGCATTTGATTTCTCTGTAGGTTACGGCGCATGAGCTTGACAGAGAGCAAATGATTCTTCCATAACCATTTACCAGCATCCAGAGAGACATCTCTGACAACCCAAGAGACGGGTTCAGGAAAGAAATGAAAGGGGGAGGCAAAGAAATGCGTGCAGGAAACAAAAGCTAGAACTTAATTGTCTGAAAAAAGAATAACTTCATGGCCTAGGAATATTGATGCTTACTTTTACAGATTTTTCTTCTAAAGAATCTTCCTGAAAGGGTTGAATCATGAAAAAAGAACTAGCAGATAAAGAAGAATGGCTCTGCTGAATATTCTGACAGAAACAAATAGAGACTTAGACAATAAGTCAGCACCATAAACAAAATGGGCTTCAACTAAAGGAGTGTTAGTAGAAGAATTGGCACCTGAAGAAGAGAAAGTGCTCACTGGGCTGTATCCAGCTGCCTTTATCTGCATGAGCTTCCAGTAGGGAATCCTTCCTGTGAGAAGAATTCCATAACCTTACCTCCAAGGATAGCTAATGTTCGAGCACAGTTAGCTGACCCGACCTTGGTGTGTGGGTTTGCTGGGACCCAAAACGAGGTTGTTTTGGCTAATTTTTTTAAGAGAAAAACTAAAATGATGATGTTGAAAAAAAAAAAATTTAAAAAAAATCTCTAGAGTTAGACCCGACTGGATCTCACCTGCCAAATTTGACCATGTTCCAAATTAGATTGACATGAAACCTTGCCCTCTCAAGCTAGGCTAGGTTTAATAATTATGAGTTCATGCACTCAATAATTCTCTGTAACTCGCATATGCTTCAGAGTCTGTCTGAGAAGTAGCCTGAAACAGCATAGAACATAGAATCGAATGCATTAACACCACTCCATAAATCAAATCTAACTGGCAGAAAATAATTAACATGTCCTTTGAGAAACAAAGTTTCTTATAAATTAAATTTAAGGGGAAAGGAACATGTTTGTCCCCCAACTATAACATGATTCTCAAACGGATCCCCAAAATAATAAATTCTCACATGGATTTCCATTATCCAACTAACCCCACATCTTAAATTTATGATAGAAACGGTATTGTCCTCTTTATGATTTCAAAAGAAGAAATTTTAACGCAGCCAGGAACAAAGGATAATTCGACTTGTTATAAATCATAGTCTTTAAAAATTGAGAATACAATAACTATAAAAAGTATAATTTTTAAACCCGGCTTGGTCTGAAACTCAAATTTCAGGTATTGATTGAGTTATTGCGTCAGCCGAGTTAATTTCTGTTTTAAAAAAATTAAAATGATATTATTTTAGTAAAAAAACAAGATAAAAACAAAAACTAACAGATTATAACAGAGTTTTGAACAGGTTTTACCGGACTGGCTGGGTCACACCAAATCATGACTTTTTTTATTTTTTTCAAATTAACCCAGTTCCAGCCCCGAGTCGACCAGCCATGGGACTTTTTGTATTTTAAAAAGACATCTAAAATATTCTATTTTCATATATCCAAGTCTCATTTTATGATCTTTTATATAGAAAATACTAAAATATTATCCTAGTATTACTAAATAGAAAAAATAAAATAAGAAACCATTCCCTTCTAATAAAAAAAACTAGGAAAGCATAATAATTTAGAGTATAAAAAGAAGAATAGGAAAAAAAATGAAATTCCTAAAAAGAAGAAAAAGATAACCAAGGAAAATATTTATTTTTTCAGAAAATCATCACATTTTTAATATGATGGTGAATTTTTAGCGTCCAATAGATGATGGACTTAATTGGGAATTATTTTTGTTTGAGGATCCAATTGATAATTGGAAGATAGCTAGTACACATATCTGTCCTGCCCCAAATTACTATCCCTTCCATGTTAAATTGTTTATGCTGAGCTGACACTTTGAAAGCTGTGGCCAATCAAAAATTAAAATAGGTTGGATTTGCAAGATTTTTTTCCCTATCTTATGAAATTTTTAATTCATAAAGATAAATAATATAATGAAGACTCGAAAATAAAAAAAAAATCACTACCGATATGTAAAATTAGCACAATTACACCCTTAATAAAAATATAGATCCCAGGACTCGATAATGAAAAAAATTAGTATTTCTAAAAAAATCTTGCAATTCTCACTCCCATTTAATGATCTCTTTTATCTCCTCTCTACTCATTGTTGATGTAAAAACCATTTCATAATTTATTTGAAATATTATATTTTTTCAATTATGACATGTATAAATTATTTTATTTCATTAATTTATTTTTAATATGTGCTATTTTACTATTTTTTAATTAAAAAACTCTGTTAGTTTGCTATTTTTTTAATTACAAAATTCAACTTTTATCGGTAAATTTTCAAATTAAAAAGGAATCGCATCCACAAAACTTCGGATTTTTATCATTAAAAATACATGGATTTCCTGATTTCTTGCTAAAAAAACCTTCAATTACCAACCCTCCTTACAATAGTAAATAATATCGGGCTGTCAGTGACTTAATGATTGTGTTCCGGTCTTGAGTTCCTATCATATTTAGGATAAACGCTTGTCTAAATCTAGTAAATATATTGCCTTATATATATGCATCCTTTCTCTTCTTCCAAATCAAAATCCTCATAACCTATTCAACTATTTTTTATTTCCCTTTGCATGCGCCTTGTAAGTTTCTCTCTCTCTCTTCCTCTCCTTTCTGTCTTTGAAAGAGAAACAATTTATTTTTTCTTCACTCATTTTGTATCTCTTTTTTACTCTAAGATAGCAGTGGTTTTTTTTTTTTCCTGTTTTTTTCGCCTGGTCTGTAATGTTTGTTTTGTCTTTTTAAGGATGTTACAAAATTTGGTCAAAATCTTTGGACAATGTTTGAGAAAAATAGGATAGTTTCGGCTGGTTTCATGGTCCAAAAAAGATTCCATCGGATCAAGAAAAATGATTGACTTTGCCTTTTTGAGAAAGACATGGAAAAATGAAATTCTTATGAACATGTTCTCCGAATCTCGCTTAAATTTTAGAATTTGAATTGATTATTTGACTATGGTTCATCTAATTCACAGGTACAGTGGTGGAACTTGGAATTATAGTTAAAAAGCTAGTATGGCCAAGGCATGGATCACCCTAGTGGGGCTATTATTTATATGTTGCTGGTCATCTACAATGGGAGCTGAAGAACATGTTCTATACAAAGATCCAACGAAGCCAGTTGATAAAAGGGTTAAGGATTTGCTAAAAAGAATGACACTTGATGAGAAGATTGGACAAATGGTCCAGCTTGAAAGAACTAACATGACTGCTGAAATCATGAGAAAATACTACATTGGTATGACTGCAGAAACCCTAAAAATGCATGCACATTGCTCATGTTTTTCTGCATTTAAAAGATTCTCGAGGCCTAATTAAAGTGCGAAGAACTAAATAATTGGTGTGATTAATTATAGGGAGCTTGTTGAGTGGAGGAGGGAGTGTGCCAGCTGATAGGGCTTCTCCAAAACAATGGGTTGATATGGTGAATACGTTCCAAAAAGGTTCTCTATCAACCCGTCTTGGCATCCCAATGATCTATGGAATTGATGCAGTCCATGGCCACAACAATGTTTACAAAGCAACCATTTTCCCTCATAATGTTGGCCTTGGAGTTACCAGGCAAGTTCACATAGATTTGTCATAGGATCTGCGGCAGCTTTGATACCATGTTAGAGATAGCGTGTTTTGTGTTTTGTGTTTTTTTCTTTTTGTATATATCTTCTGGTGTATTCATGAGAAGTTTCTTTAGTTTTCACATTGTTTCGCCTTGGATTTGAACCTGAGCTGATACCTTATTGGATGTTTCAGGGATCCTGCCCTTGTGAAGAAGATTGGTGCTGCAACCGCGCTTGAAGTTCGAGCAACTGGAATTCCGTATGCTTTTGCTCCATGCATTGCGGTAAACTAATTAAGCGATTAATCTCGATCCCAGAATTGCTACGACTCAAATTTTCCTTTGATCTTATCGTGCCACATATCTATCATTGCATTATGCAGGTCTGCAGAGATCCAAGATGGGGCAGGTGTTATGAAAGCTATAGTGAAGACCACAAGATTGTCCAAATGATGACTGAGATCATCCCTGGTTTACAAGGAGATGTCCCTGCTAATTTTCAAAGAGGCACCCCTTTTGTTTCTGGCAAGTAAGAACTGATATGGCAGGCCTAATGCGTTGTTTTCTTGATCAAGCATACACAGATTCTTCAGCTCTATCTCCTAATGACGTCTATATTTTGCCCTTTTCTGACACCATGTAGAGACAAGGTTGCAGCTTGTGCCAAGCACTTTGTTGGGGATGGTGGCACTGTCAAGGGCATTAATGAAAACAATACCATAGTTACCCATAACGAACTCTACAACATCCACATGCCTGCCTATTTGAATTCACTTGATAAGGGTGTTGCAACAGTCATGGTATCCTATTCGAGCATCAACGGCTTAAAGATGCATGCTAACCGTGGATTGGTTACCCGTTTTCTCAAGAGGAAACTCAAGTTCAGGGTAAGACACGGATTCTGGAAGATCAAGTTATTGAGTTGATGCACATGAAACATTGTATCATGTATTGTTGCTTGTAAATTTCAGGGTTTTGTCATCTCAGATTGGGAAGGAATCGACAGGATCACCTATCCACCTCATAAGAACTACAGTTACTCTATTCTAAAGTCGGTTAACGCTGGCGTCGACATGGTGTGTTACTAACCATTGTTCTCAGAGATTACATGCTTGGTTATTGATGTTAATTTCACCAAGGAGCAGATATCTGACATAGGTTTTGTATGATTCAGGTTATGGTTCCTTACAACTACATAGAGTTTATTAATGGTTTGACCGATTTGGTTAACAAGAAGGCCATTCGCATTCAACGCATAGATGATGCAGTTAAGAGAATCTTGAGGGTCAAGTTCGCAATGGGTCTCTTTGAAAATCCACTTGCCGATTACAGTTTCGTTGACAAGCTTGGAAGCAAGGTGAGTGTGAATTCTGCCAGGCGGATGAGGCCTGTGTTTTTCACTGACCACTCCCCTGAAAATGATTCTGAATGACCAGATTGGGTTAATGATATTTGCTTTCTTTCTTCAGGAGCATAGAGAACTAGCCAGGGAAGCTGTGAGGAAATCCCTTGTGCTGTTGAAAAATGGAAAATTTGCTAAAAGCCCTGTGGTGCCTCTTCCTAAGAAAGCAAGCAAGATCCTTGTTGCTGGAACTCATGCTGACAATCTTGGCTATCAATGTGGTGGCTGGACAATAAAATGGCAGGGACAAGAGGGAAATAACCTGACTGCTGGTATATAATAATCTCAACTCACTTCCTGTTTAGCATCATATTGAAATATTGTGAATACAAAAGGCAGATGCATGATAGAATTTGTAACCCTTGAGCAGGCACCACCATCCTTAAAGGCATCCAAGCTGCCGTTGATCCAAGCACTAAAATAGTCTTCAAAGAGAATCCTAAAGCTAAATACGTGAAGTCCCAGGGCTTCTCCCATGCCATTGTTGTTGTGGGCGAGCCTCCATATGCAGAGACAGCAGGCGACAATCTGAACCTGACGCTCCCAAATCCTGGTCCGGAGATAATAAACAACGTCTGCGGAGCTGTCAAATGTGTTGTAGTCATCGTCTCCGGTAGACCACTAGTGATTGAATCATATGTTCCAAAGATTGACGCTCTTGTGGCAGCATGGCTTCCAGGAAGTGAAGGCCAAGGTGTTGCCGATGTTCTATTCGGCGACTATGGATTCACTGGCAAGTTGGCTAGAACTTGGTTCAAGAGGGTCGATCAGCTTCCAATGAATGTTGGTGACAAGCACTACGATCCACTCTTCCCATTTGGTTTTGGCCTTGAGACTAAGCCTTCAAACTAGATTCTTTCCTCAATCTTCTCCATACAAGCTTTCGTGAGACCAGGATTCCTTGCAAAGTAAATCATTGCAGTTGATCCCATTGGCATCTGTCTCTGAAGACATTATTTTTTTTTTAAAAAAGAAGAAATTTGGTTTACACTTGTATGGTCAGATCATGACTCTCCATAATGATCAATACTGGATTATGGATTAGAATAACCGTACTTTTTTTTTTATTTACCAGTAAAATTGTGGAACCATTTAATTTCTAGCTGCATAAGTTTTATTTAACGATACCAATGTTTTATATCGTCTATGAGTTCGAATGTGCACCAACATCTCTTAAAGAGTCCAGTTACATTACGGATTTGTGTATCATTTTGAATGCTTTGGACCATTTCTTAATTTCTTTGACTCCCCTTTTCATACTATAATTTTTGTTTCTAATTGAAAATATTTTTTTTATTAATCCATGTCTAAAATTAGGGATGACAATTAAAATTCAGGGGATGGATTTGTTTATATTTTTACTTCATCTATTATTTATTAGATAATTTTTTTAAATATTTATATTTTATTTATCAAGTTGAGTTTTGAGTACCGTATAAATATTTATTGTTCAACTATTATTTAATATTAAAAAAATTAATAAATACTTGATATATATATATAATAATTTTTGGTTAGGTTGGGTTTAATAATAGTTATATATCAAGTAAGTTAACTATTAAAAAAAATCATTTCATTCAAATTGATTCGAATTAATATCCATGAATTAAATTTCCATAGCAGTCTAAAATTAAGGGATTCAAACTTGTCTTTCATTTAATTAACTCTTGAGTTTGCAGCAACTTTTCTTTTTAATTATATATTTTTTTATTAATATAGTTGTTTAAACTAGTTTGTGTGTACTTTAATTAATTCTACATGTTTTAAAATTAATGATCATGTAAATTTTTAGTAACTCTCTAAAAAATTTAAACTTATAATTATTGAAAAACCTCAAAGTCTGACCAGTTAAGTTATTTTTCACTATTCTAATCATAATTTTAATATGTTTGAATATGCATTATAATTTTTTTTATATGGTGGACTCTATCAATAACTAAGGTCAAAGAAGTTGTGTGTTTGATTTTGAGATAGTTTTCATGGTTATAGTTTTAAAAAAATAAGTTTAAGAAAATATGATTGCTATGGTTAGTTGAATTTAAATATGTGTTTGGTAAAAATTATGGTTGAGATTTATGTGCAGCAAATAATATGTATAAAATGTTTGGTTGTGGTTGCTTTTCAGAAGTGATTTTTACTTAGAAATGCATCAAAATTAATTTTTTTATGTTTTAAAAAATATTTTTGATATCAAGATATCAAAATGATCTGAAAATATAAAAAAATAATAATTTAAAGTAAAAAAATAAAAAAAATTTAAATTAAAAAAAATACTTTTGAAAGACAAAAATAATCAGAGTTTTACGAAACTCAGTTAAAAAGCATATAAAAAAATACTTCACAAAAATTACATTTCAAACTTAATTTTTTAATGAATCCTATAATATAAAATGAAATTTAATGTATTATTAAATATATAATTGTGTTTTTTATACCATAAACACAAATTAAGTTTGATAATTTTTTTAGTTGTTTTGATTGAGATATGATCTCAATTTTAGATCATGAGGGAAGCTTGTTTACAATAAAATAACAGTAAAATAACCATTAAAAATCATTAGATAAAAATCAAAATAACCTTATTATTAATTATAAATTATTAATAATCTAATTTATAATATTTTAATTCAAAAACAATAAAACTATATATCTTTTTAAGTAATACTATCATTAAAATCACTTTTAAAAACAATTTTAACCAAATGCCTTTAATTTTTTTTTTCAACATCAACTTTAATTATAGTTTTAACCTTTAATTATAGTTTTAACCTTAAATATATTTTATCATACTAATCAAAACTAAAAATACCTTTTCTACACGAGCTACCGGAAATGCCAAACACACATTTTCATGAAATGTCCCTGGTTTGGGGAAGTTGCATCAGCTGCAATGTCTCAGCATTTCCATTGACCATCTGGGAACGGGGCAGATGATTTGAACTTTCTCTCCACGTTGGTAAATGTGACCAGTTTGCAGCTAGTGAGTGGCTACAAGTGATAACAACTTTCAAGGGTCATTGCAGAACATGGAATGGGAAGTGAGGTTTTGGCCAGCGGCGATGTCTACAGTCATGGCATACTTTTGCTAGAGTTGTTCACAGGGAAGAGGCCTTCTGATGATATGTTCAAAGAGGGTTTAGACCTCCACAAATTTGCTAACGCTGCTTTGCCTGAGCAAGTGGTTGATGTTGTGGTCAGGAAATGAAAAAAATTCAGAGACAAGAACAGACAGCAGCCACAAGGTCCAGGGGTGTTTAACTTCAATAATGGAGATTGGAGCTGCTTGTTCTGCTGAATTTACACAAGAAAGGATGAACAGGAGTGGTGTCGCAGCAAAGCTGCTTTCAATCAAACGCAAACTTCCTTAATCTTGCATTACGTGGAGCGTTCAAGAATATTTGGGCAGAGAGTGGGGGCGGGGGGGGGGGGGGGGGGGCAAACCCCCCCAAAAAAAAGAGAACAACGCAGCACAGAAAAAAAAATACAGAGAACTAAGGACGAACGAACGACAAAGGTGGAAGCACAGAACAGGAGGACGAAGACGAAAAGGGACAGACAGGAAGCGAACACAAGGAGAACTCAAATATAACGAGCAAACACAGGGGAGAGGGACCAAAGCAAGCCACCATCTTCGACTTCTCTCTCTGCACCAGGTAAGTCAGTCTCTTCTTTGCATCATAATTCACTAATACTGTCGCTGTGAATTATAATTAACTCTTTGCTGTGCTGCACGCGTCATGCGTGCTGCTGTCTAAGCCAGCTGGGTCACAGGTTTGGGTCAGGAACCGGGTTGGTACAGTTGGACTAGATCCGGCCTAAAAAAAATGAATCGAATCTGGGTCTCAGGCCTTACCTATTCAAAGTACTTTTTTACTAAAGATGTGTTCAGATTAATCACATGTCCTAAATCCAAGATAATTTGGATTTGGGATTAATCACCACTCTCATTGCATCATCAAGATAATCACCAATTTTTTTAAATTAGGGGTTAAACATTATATTTAATATTTTTTATTCTAGTTTTAACAATCAGAAATCTTTAGTTTTTCTCCATAATTCACAAAAGAAATTTCTAAGATTATTTATTACCTAAACGCTGCATCGTTGTTTATCAATCCCACGATCCAGCTTCCAGCACCAATCACAAGTCAAACAATCAAACGGTCGGGTTTGAGATAGCAACGTGGTCACCGAATAACTGTCACACGATCTGGCTTCTTAATAACGCTAAGTGCACACCCGCGCACCGGATTGCCACATCCCTGTCACGTCTGTCGATAAAAAAATCCAGCCCACCTCCACTATCACTTTTTGGGTAAACTACATTTCGATCCTCCAACTATAATATATGTTTCGATGAGGACTCCACTCAGCCACAAGTTTCAATTGCACCACAACTTATGCAATATCAATTATCAACCTTTCATCCAATACTAGTTTTTTTTTTCTTACTTCTAAACTGTTCATTGTTTATAATATTTTTCCTGGAAGCATCTCATAAAATAATTCTATCAAAGATAAAAATTACTTGAAATTCTTTTACTTTGTTACGGTCAAGATTATTTTTTTTCTGGAAATTTGATTAGAATTCTAACAATCATTTATCATGTAAATGATAGATATTATGTGCCATTTAGATTTTTTAGACAGCATCTATGCATTTAATTGGTAAAAATTAACACTAATTTTTTTCAAGTTGAAATATAAGAAAGGAGCATTTGTTGAAAAAAAAATGTAGTAAGAAGCTCTACTATTTCATTGAAAGTGTGGTTATGAGAAAAAAAATATAAAAAATAAAAAATAATTTTAATGTAAGATATGTATCCTTTAAGTCTAATATTACATGTAATTAAAGGATATAAATAAAATAAATAAATAAAACCTTATAAATATCTTTTTATAAAATTTCTTAAAAATATTACTTTTAGTATTTAAAAACTTTGTTGTTAAGAGTGTATTTAAATGTGTTATTGCGATTATTTTTTTTAAGTATGTTTTATTAGATAATATATTAAAATAATATATTTTTATTTTTATAAAAATTATTTTTAATACTAACGTGTTAAAATATCTAAAAATATCAAAAAAATATTAAACCTAAAAGTATTGATTAGTGGATCGGATTAATATTTAAAGATTCATTGGAATCCTTGAAACCGAACGAACACGTTTCTCCGCCCAAAAATTCCAATCAAATTCACCATATCGCCATCCAAAAATCAAGGATTGATAATAGCAATTTTTAGATTCTATGGCCCAAAATGAAATAAATTGAGAGATTTAAGGTCCAAGTCGAACTTTACTCAAAGAATCAATAAGAAGAAACCGCCAGCACAGTTACATCGACATCAAAACCCAGCAGTACACATTCCACCCTCCACTCCACTCTCTGTCTCTCTGTCTCTCCCTAACACTAAACAGACTCTCTTCTCAAGTAATCTCTCTCTCTCTCTCTCTCTCTCTCTCACACACACACACACACACAATGCGCTTACTTCATTTTTTCTTGCTTCCGTGTTCGGTTGCTGAGAAAATCAATGCAGCAAGAAAACAAAAACAGTAAAACGTTTGCGTTCTGCTTACTTTATTTCCTACGCTACTTTTTTTTTTTTTTGAAATGCTGCCGAGAGGTTCAACGGTTTGATTTTCTCTCGGTTTCCTTTCCATTTTCTCAGCAACCAAACGAAAAGAAAAACGAGAGTCTGTTTATTTTTGCTCTTCGAATAATTAGGATCATAGAAGCTAAGGTTTAAGTTTGCTCTTTCGCTTTGCTTGTTTGGTTGCTGAGAAAGTGCAGCAAAGAAAGAATAAGGAAAATTGTTGAATGTTTGTGCTCTGCATATCCTTACACGCTACTTATTAAAAAAAATCCTGAATGTAGAAGGTTATTGGTTCGATTTTCGTACTGTTTCGTTTCCATTTTCTAAGCAACTAAACAGATCATAAATAAGCACTAATTTCTTTTGTTTTTTTTGTGATAATGAGAAAGGATCGTAGAAAGTTGGCTGAATTTTATTTCGTTTCGTTTCCTTTTTTTTGTGGTGTAGGAAAATGGAGGCTATGGCTAGGATTTTGATGAAGATGATGGGGATAATGCTGTGGTTAATGGTGCTGATAGCAATGGCAGTAGGAGAGGATGTGAAATACAAAGATCCGAAGCAACCAGTAGCAGTTCGGATTAAGGACTTGATGAGTAGAATGACGCTTGAAGAAAAAATTGGTCAAATGGTTCAAATTGATAGGTTGACAGCCTCTCCGGATATTATGCAGACTTACTGCATTGGTAATGTCTAAAACTCCCCAATATTGTTTGCTTTACGCTAAATTTTGTCGGTGTGGTGCTAATGACAGTTTCTTTGAGAGTTATGATACTCACAAATTGTAGAGCTTGTGCCTGGAGATGTTGTGAACAATTGTTGCGCTAGCATTGCTGGTTTTGTAAATTGTGCTGCTTTGTTGTTCCTGTTTGATGGGATGATGAGTTTATGATGTTATTGAACGGGAATGATGGTGTGCAGGTAGTGTTTTGAGTGGAGGTGGGAGCGCACCACTTCCTAAGGCCAGTGCTGAGGATTGGGTTAATATGATAAATGGGTTTCAGAATGGGTCGTTGTCTAGCCGATTGGGGATTCCAATGATTTATGGCATTGATGCTGTTCATGGGCATAATAATGTCTTTAATGCCACAATCTTTCCTCACAATATTGGGCTTGGAGCCACCAGGCAAGTATAAATTTTAAGTTCATTGTTTATTGATTTTCTCACAACAAGAACTTTGTGCTACAGAGTCATCGATTTCACAAACTGCCTGTAGGCTTTAGTTCAGATAATATATTTAGTGTATGCTTTATGTAAGAGAAGTCTTCTACTTTCTATCTCTTTGCTTTGTAATTAGTGCTAATGAAAGTATACATGTTAAATTCAACATGCATAGGTCGACATATCATTTCTATTCTTGCTGAAGAGCGAAGTAATCTACAGTAAACCTTGCTGGTGGTCTCACACATTGGTTTCCATTAGTCTGGTTTAACTTAATAATCCTAAAGTCTTCTGATCTTTGGATCAATCAATTTTAATCTTTTTTTTACTGGGAAAGCACCCGCACATTTATTATAGAATTTCATGCCTGCCCATTAATCTGTGTTGACTTTATATTTTATTGGACTTCTTACATATAGGGATCCTGACCTGGTGAAGAGGATTGGAAGTGCAACCGCTCTTGAAGTTAGAGCGACAGGAATCCCTTATGTCTTTGCTCCATGTATCGCAGTAAATAACTTACTACACTATCAATTCTTAAGTCTTTTTGTAGATATTAAGTACGTGAATCAAGCAGTGCCTTTCATGCACTTTTCATATTAATTTTGTATTTTTCATTACATCTGCTCCGAAGGTTTGCAAAGATCCAAGGTGGGGTCGGTGTTATGAAAGCTACAGCGAGGATCACAAAGTTGTGGAGGCTATGACTGAGATGATACCTGGTTTACAAGGCGACATTCCTGTTAATTCTCGGAAAGGAGTTCCATATGTTGGTGGGAAGTATGGACATTCAGAATTCTAAACATCCTTCATAAATAGGCCTTATTGCCATCCTTCAAGTCACCATTTTTGCGACCTTCAGAAGTCTAAACATCCCTCATAAATAGGCCTTATCAGAATCCTTCAAGTCACTAGTTTTGCTTCTTTTATACGTCTGATATCCAAAAGAATTAGCATATTCATGTCCTGGCTCTTAGTATTTAGTAATAGCAGCCACATAAATCATTTCTTAGCACTTGTAGTGTTTAACTGGTGTTATTCTACAAGAATGAACCAGAGCACCTAAAAAAGAAGCCTATCCCCTCTTTTTTCTACCCCTTCTCTACTGTTACTCTACTTATAGAAACCTGCATTTTGTGCTCAACTGTTCTAAAAATGCATTTGATTTGTGTTGTTTTTTGTCCTTCGGATGTTTTTCCCTTTTTCCTTTTCTGTTTTTGTAGGAAAAAGGTTGCAGCTTGTGCAAAGCACTTTGTGGGTGATGGTGGAACAACCAAGGGCATCAATGAGAACAATACAGTTATCGACAAGCATGGGCTACTGAGCATCCACATGCCTGCCTATTCAGATTCAATCATCAAAGGTGTTTCAACTATTATGGTTTCCTATTCCAGTTGGAATGGGGAAAAGATGCACGCAAATCATGAGCTAATAACTGGCTTCCTTAAGAACACCCTCAAGTTTAAGGTCAGGTTCACATTTCAATTTTAATTTCTATGCTCAACCAGCATCCACACTTATGAATTGTGGAAAAATTGTATTTTCTTGCAATAAACAAGGATTTAGACATAGGTTTTACAGCAATGCTTGGAACCTTCAGCTTCCAATCCTTATCAAAGATTTTTACGCTGCACCATGGGCAGAACCTCAACTTTTGGCATTTGAGACGATTCTTCTTGGTGCATGGCCCAGCTCAATAAAAACATAATTCCACCCCTTTGTGTAGGTTGGCTTTGCCTGGAAGCCTCCTCCAGCAAACACCTCGCCATCAAGTCTTTGAAATTTTTTATAGTGGCATTGTTTTAGCCTCAATTATAAGTGCACTTGCATGCTTAAGTATTATTGTTTTGGCTTCATTCCAAACTAACCATTTCTAATTGTATATTTTTTTTTTGTGCTGATGCATCGGCTTCATTTTCTCGCATGTTTTTCATTATTTAATCCATCTTATTTCTTCATTTTTTGCACTCAGTTTTTAGTTAATTTTTTTTCTAACTGCCCAACATCCTTTATGATAAAGGATGGTTAGCCATAATTTTAACTCACTTAATAATAGTAGGGATATCATGATCAAGAGCATGCTACCAGCACTGTTTGTTCATTTATCTTTCTATGATGCCCTGGGCAATATGGAGAGCATCGCGCTTGATTGTTTCCAGATCATGAAAGTGACCTTTGGGATCCTTTTGGCAATAAGCATAACATCACTGGTTTTTCCATGGTTTGCTGTTGCAGTTGATCTCATGCTCCATGTAGATTTGGTAATGTAACCATACATATGCAACGTGAAATTTGGTACCCAAGCTAACTGCTGTTGCTGTCTTGATCAACTTTCAGGGTTTTGTTATCTCAGATTGGCAGGGTATTGACAGGATCACTTCACCACCACATGCAAATTACTCATACTCTGTCCAAGCTGCGATCCAAGCTGGCATCGACATGGTTAGCAGCTCATGTTATGGGCAATGTCATTTGAGATTGAATTCAAGTGAACTCTTCTCTGCCCTGCGGAGATGGCTGAGAGTGAATAATTCTGAAACTTGGAGTTCTGGTTCTCTTTTTTTCAGGTCATGCTGCCTTTCAACCACACAGAGTTCATTGATGATCTTACTTATCTGGTCAAGAGCAATGTCATCCCAATGGATCGCATTAATGATGCTGTGGGGAGGATTTTGCTAGTGAAGTTCACCTTGGGTCTCTTTGAGAACCCTTTAGCTGATCTCAGCCTTGTTAATGAGCTTGGAAGCCAGGTCAGTAAAGCAAATCATTGTTCAGTATCTAGAGCCTGTATTTTCGAATTGGTCTTTTAATTTAGAAATTTGGCACCCAGTGCTTCGCATGAGGTAAGATGTTCAAGAAAGCTTTCTCTTGCATTACCAGGTGACATGCATCTTCTATTTTGATTAAATTATCTTACTTTCCTCCCAAATATATCTCCCTTGTCTGTTTACATGGTTGATATGCTGAGCGTGGTTTTAAAATATGGTGCCATGAATGGTGAACATCCTTTTACTTGTCCAGGCACATAGAGACTTGGCTAGGGAAGCTGTAAGGAAATCACTTGTGCTGCTGAAGAATGGAAAAAATGAAACTGATCCATTACTTCCACTTCCCAGGAAGGTTTCTAAGATTCTAGTAGCCGGTACACATGCTGATAATTTGGGCTATCAATGTGGTGGGTGGACTATTCAATGGCAAGGATTTAGTGGCAACGGATACACTAGGGGTATGCCTTGTTTAATATGCTGTCACAGACTGCATTATGAATCCCTCCCTTAAAAATATATGTATAACTGTCTTATTCTCACCTCCTTGGACATACTGAAAATTTATTCACTTATTTATAACATAGATGACGCTTCTTTGGAATCATTTCCTTTTTCTTTAGGTTTGAAAACTTTAATGATGGTTTGGCACATGTCAAACATATAATCTAAGGTCCTAAGATATCCTTCTAAGAGTTTAGGAAAAGTGCATATGTACAATGGTTTAGAGTATCATTTTTTGTGGTGATTTCTGATCCCAATTCATCCAATATCCTCTGCATGCCTTGTGATGAGAACAATAAATTTTATACTTCCCCTTTCATGTTAGGAACCACCATCCTTGGTGCCATAAAATCTACTGTTGATCCAAGCACAGAAGTTGTGTTCCAAGAGAACCCTGATAGCAAGTTCATTAAGGATAATAATTTTGCTTATGCCATCATTGTTGTGGGTGAGCCTCCTTATGCTGAGACTGCAGGAGACAGCATGGACCTCACAATGTTAGATCCAGGTCCCAGTGTCATCAGCAATGTTTGCAAGACAGTCAAGTGTGTTGTTGTCGTCATTTCTGGCAGACCTATTGTGATTGAACCATACCTCTCCTCGATTGATGCCTTGGTGGCAGCATGGTTACCTGGCACAGAAGGGCAAGGCCTAGCTGATGCCCTTTTTGGAGACTATGGATTCACTGGAAAACTTCCAAGAACATGGTTCAAAAATGTGGACCAACTACCAATGAATGTTGGGGATCCCCATTATGATCCACTCTTCCCCTTTGACTTTGGTCTGAAGACCAAGCCGGCTCCAGACATTGTGCGAAGGTAAGTCTAGTTGAATAATTGTTTTGAAATTTTTATCTGTGTTTCAGTATTATTATGGAATTCCATCGTACAATATTTTTTATTATCTGGTAGCTTTTATTATCGAGCACAAAAAAGAAGGAATTTGCAGGCTACTCTTAACCTTCTTTTTTCTCACATCCCTTGGTACATGCAAGTCATTGGATGGAGAGTTGTTTACGCCGTCCAAGGGATATAAAATAGTTCAGTTGGCGTGAGGTGTTTTCCTTGGAGTTTATAAAGTGCTTCCTGGCATTTTGGTTCCATTACACCTGAATTCAGAAACGGGTGCTATACCTCTAGCATTCGTTGTTAATGGTTTTTGTTCAATAAAAGAACCTGTTTTTTTTGTATGGATACCTATTAAAACCCACAATGCTGTTTGTCTGCAGGTCAACCTCAGCTGGAATTATTGGGAGGCCATATGCACTCTTTCTCATGGTTTCTGTAATTTTCAGTTTATGTTTCATAGGTATACTTTTCACCTGACCTACCACATGCAAGTTATTTTCTGAACGAGTCGATCTCTCTTGTCAACCTTTATGATTTGCTTCCCCGGTTCCTTGATTAATGAAATCTTTTGCCAAATCATGATAGGTTAAACCCAACTTAGTGTGCGAGCTATGGGCAGAGGAAGGAGGCTTCAAAGGTAACGAACATGATTTGTTTGACGATTAAGCTATGTCGGAAACGTTAAATGCTCAGCTAGCATAGAGGGATCTTATTGACTTGTAGCAGCCTTTCCAATTCTTGTTCCAGAATTTCCACTTTTTTTTTTTAATGTAAAGAACAACATTGAAACCTTGATTAATTATTCTGAAATCTGCCGAAGTGCTTTCTATTCTCTGTGTCTGCATGCTGTTCGTTTTCAGCTCTTGTTAGTTGTCACTTGTCACAAAATCAACGGTTTATTATTGTTATTATTATCATGAACCAGTTAAATGGATACATTTGCATTTGATAATTTACTAGGGAGCCCAATACGACTGAAGATTACATTTCTCTAGGGAGCCCAATAGGAATTGAGATTACATTTTTTAAGAAGCCCAATAGGAATGAGATTGGATTTTACTAGTGAGCCCGTAGCAGTTTTCCTGGGCCTAACGTCAATTGCGCAGAAATCAGCCCAATAACATGAAACCAGGGTGAGGGCTGTTAAAAAAAAAAAAAAAAACCCGAATTACATGCACCAGCTTTGAGGGATTTGGGTAACAAATTGTCAGGATATGGGTAATTTGAGTAATTACCTAAAATCTTTTCAGTAGGTTTTGGTAAAATATAAAAGACATTCGGGTCATTTTGATCATCCGAATTTGGTCAAAAATATTTTTAAAACTAATGGGCTAGCAATTTCTCTGTCTTAATTTTGGCTAGTCACAGACTCTTTTAATCTAATTTTGACTACTTAATTCTTTTTTTTTTTTTGAATTTAAGGTAAGAAAAAATTAGGTTATGATCCGAGTCAGGTGAAAAAGATTTTAAAAAAAAATGTTTGGATTTAGAATGATTATGTAAATTTAAAATCTTCATTGGAATTGCCAATGAATCATATTTGTCAGCATATATTTGGCACCAGAGACCGATCAATTTCTCAAAAAAAAAAAAAAAAGGATGGATCAAAATTCAGAAAGTGGCAAATTAAGGATGCCCTTTAGCCTAGCGAAACGGCAATTTTTCGGCCAAATCACCCATATTTGTCAGCACATAGGACCACACGGCATGACATCAAGGAAATATCAAGATTCGAGAAATTAAAGCTTTAACGTGCATTAGCCATTTCAAGATTGCACTTGGCTATTTTTTTGTTTTTCAAGTAACACATGCTAAAATCTTTTCGGATATAGTAGCATAATTGAAAAAATATTTATAAAAACAATACATTGATTGTATTGAAATATATTTTTAGTTTTAATATTTATCTATTTTATTAACGAACCTACCAAGTAATCATTTTAAAATAATTATAGGGTTGCAATTTCATGGCTATTTTTTTGACCCGTGTTACTTAAAAAAAAAAAAAAAAGGGACCAAAACAAGTTGCATTGCCCCCAATCTTCTTCCTCCATGGTCTTTCTTAATCTGCCATGGGAACAGCGGGCTGTAATCTATGACTTCCTTTTAATCATTGGACGTAGCTACCACTAAAAAATCCCATTAACAACGATCGTTGATCTTCGACTCAAGTATCATATACCCATTTGGATCATGCATAGATGCTAAATTATTGATGTGATCATTGAACAAAAAAAGAACTAAAAGCTTTCTTTATGTACATGGTTTCAAGGAGACATAATTGTATAAAATCATGATCACGAGGATCCAGTAAACAACTTAGCAATGGTGGCACCGATTTCACAAAGACGTTTTAAATCACCATTCCTGCTCTCTAAAGGTGGTGAAGAGATTCCCTTGAAAGTATCCTGGCAATGATCAGAAGCATTGGAAGCAATACCTGCCAATTCCGCCAACCCAAAAAAGGTCTCCGAGTTCAAGTCATTGTAAGCCTCTTCCAGTTTAGAAACTGCCCTGAGATAATCATGGCTGCATGTTTCGAGACGGTAATGGTAATCTTGACTAGAAGTATTCTTGAATAGCTCTGCTATGTAATAGTCTGTGGTGTTGTTTGCATTGGTGTATGCTAATCCAAAGGAGATGAAGGCCAGTGTGTAGCTATCGGCATCTGGGGTACGTGAGTCGGAATAAAGAGCTTCGACACAGAAAGTGTAGTTTGATGTTTGGTTGCAGACCTGGTCTACTAGCTCGGTTGGCTTATCAGCGGCCGCTGGGGAAGCATGGATGAAGATGAAACAAACTAAGAAAGTAAGAGTGTGATAGGGGACAGAGAAGGAATGATATCTAGTCATTTCTTTCAGAGCATGGATGAGGATGAAACAAACTAAGAAAGCAAGAGAGTGATAGGGGACAGAAAAGGAATGATATCTAGTCATTTCTTTCAGATACTGTAAGAACTAATGTAAGATAGAAAGGCCAACAACTCGTGTTTTTAAAGAAAAGATCGTGAGATAAAGGAGAAAGAAACAATTGAGTAATGTCCTGAAATGCTTTACCATCCTTGAAATTACCAAAAATAGCTCAAAACCTCTTATAATCTACGTAAAAACATGGGGATATCTCATACGAATTTCTCATTGATGAAGTAACATAGGTATTAAAAGAACAGACTGCGAGTCGAGCATTGCGAGAACTACTGCGTATCTTTTGCACTACCCTAAAGAAACCCTAGAGTCTTCTCGGTAAAAAGATGAATATATGCAGGAAAAACCCAAGATTTGGGCTATCCCATACACTCTTGTAAAGCAAGGAATGTGGTGAGCTGGAAAGATACGATCACGTATTCGAAAAAAAACAAAACCTAAAGAATATTAATGGCTTCTATTTAATTTTATTCCATGAGCTTTTGCTGGGCAAGGAATCCAGTGAGCTGGACAGTTTTAACCACGTTTTCAAAACAAGAATAGCTTCTCCACCTAGATAACAAGATCTTGTATTTTATGTACAGAGCCATTGCCATAGCTACAATTTTCTGAAAGAAGAGCGATATCCCCAAATACACCACTTGTTTAATTAATTTGAGAGGTGTTGCATGACTGTTGAACCTGGCAGATACTTGAGATTCTTCCGAAGCTCCATCCTAAGATATTGAAGAACAGAAAGGCTGGCAAAGCTTCCTCAAATTCCTCTCCGTTGAAATCATTTATAAACAATTTCTCAAGGGCAGTGAGGTCTTGAAGTTGATGCGATACAATCGTCAATGTATCTCATTCGTTGGATTGAATTTATAACTTGTGCAGGGAAAGCCTCCAGCTCTTCTGAGAAACCTTCATTGCTCAATACCTTGCAATTGGGGGAGGCAGGCTAAGCTTCAATCATATGGGACATGAGTTAAACTCTTGACACTTTTGTTTGTTGAATTTATTTTTTCATGATTTTTATGGAAAAAAAGAAGTAAGTTTCTAGATATAAAATTATTTTTTCATGTTTAGAAATATTATAAAAATAAATTAAAAAATAATTTTTAATGTTATGTGTTTTAATTATAAAGTTGTAGAATTTAGTTTTGCTTGTGATTTATCTCTTTTAAAAAATTATAATATAAAAGTCAAAATTTGATAAAAAAAAAACTCAGTTCTGACATGTACACATCCAAAACCATCTATTACAATTGCATATACAATTTGTCCAGCAAAATTCAGTTTGACATTTCTTTTGTTTTTTATTTATATTTGAAATTTTACAATTTTAAATTAAATAAAATCATTTTCATTTAAAAGTTAATATCTCAACCTATAAATTTTATAAAAAACATGTTTCAAATCCCTTCATTTTCTAGTTCTAATTCAAGCTAAAAATCAAGTGACAAAATTATCAAGATTTTCAATTTGCATGTTTAATTCACAACAAAGTATTTTCACGTATTTTTGATATTTTTTTTAAGTACATTAAAAAATAAAAAAATTTACCAAAAACAAGTTAAAAAAGATGAAATTAAAAAAACTCAATTTCATAAATCACATCAAATAAAATAAACAACAATAAAATAAATTAAAACAAATCTGAAAAATAATAAAATTTAAAGAGCATAAAATTAAAAAATAAATTCTAATAAAAAAGAAAAATATATAATTTTTTAAAAGATTTCAGAAAGTATTTTCTAGATAAAACAAAAGAAAAACAAGATGTTTTTATTAAGATCAATTTTCCAGTTAAAGTACTTTTCTCTTGAACAACTTTAAGGTTACGTGGAAGAAATTGGTTCTTAAAAAAGTATTTTTCTATGAACAAACTGAGTCCTCAATTAAACAAAAGAATGCAATTGTCGGAGACCATATCAATCAAAACTGATGAGCAGGGGTCGACCTATGACATGCTTTGGTGGGAGCAGAGCAGCCCCAGAGTTCAAAAATAATTTGATTTTAGTCCTTAGATTTTCAATTTTTTTCATAAAAATTATGCACTCAACTATTTCAAAAATAAAATATTTGCTCTCTCTCACTACAACTTTCTAGTTCCGCCCCTACTGACGAGCTTATCACATGGTACAACGGATAACGAAGCAAGGACAACTGTAAATCAGCGTCATTAAATTGGATAAGGCGAAGCAAGGACAACTCCTGTAAATCAGCGTCATTAAATTGGATAAGCCCTTTGCAATTTATTATTGAAAATCCCTCTAGAGATGCACAACATTGTAGTCCTCTTGGTAGAACTCTAAAAATTTTAAATTCTAAGAAATCACTGGGAATTGAGATCAACTCAGGGCAGTTCCATGTTTCCAATTCCACCAGAGCTGTGCAGCGTTTTATGCTTGGAATGGATGGATGCCGGCTTCTCACAATTCCATATCCTCAAAAAATGAAGAGATGTGAAGCAATGAGATTCACCAGGTAAATATCTTAGTTCATCACAATCAACTATTTCAAACCATTGAGCTCCGGTATCAAGTACGAGTAGTCCTTAGTCACAATCAACTATTTCAAATCATTGAGCTCCGGTATCAAGTACGAGTAGTTTTCTCCCCAAGTTACAAAGCTGGGCATTACATGTTAATACTTACCTCGCAAATTAATATAACGTAAACCATAACTTTTTTTCTAAACATTATTCTATTTATTTAGACTCGCAAGGACAAATAACGAGCCACGAAAAACGAGTGTCCTGTAGATTTAAGACATTTTCATCCTTGCTTCTCAAGAAAAAGAGGGGAAAATGATTTCAAAATAGACAATTCTATTACTTGTAATGACATTCTCAAACTACAATCGTATGACTTGTAGATACATCAATATTTTGATACTCTTAAGCTCTGCAGTCTATAAACAGCTATATTTTTGTATGTCATCACGCAAACAAGGCCTATGAATGAAAAGCAAATGTCAATAAAGACCAATTTATTGGGTCAAAACAAACACTAACCCACTTGTTTGAAATCTAGAATAACCAGTTTGTTTGATCTTCAGGTTCTGAACCTCCTAGCCATGTCTGATGCATGTGCATCCATGTGAAGCCATCAGGTACCTTGGCCTGCCCAAAACCCACCACAGATTAATCACTGGTGTTAGGCATATATGGTGAAACCAGCAGGCAGAAATTCAACAAGGCAAACGACATTTAAATAAAGAGTGCATCGGACTCTTGTTCTACCTTTGAACTTAGCAAGACAGTGGTCAAACAGCCATGCCGTTCCTCCCCTGTAATGTAATTTTGTCATGGTCATATGTCAAAGCAAATTTAAGAAATGAGAATATAAATGAATCCAACATGATAAACCACAGGAAAATCAATTCATACAGAGGCAAAAAAGATGTTTAGATAACCAAGTATTTATCTGAGTATATTAAAACCGAAGGTCGAATAGTTCCTTGTCTATCAATAAAAAGCAACTCCATCAAAACATCAATGCCGATACAAATCGGGAAAAAAAAAAGTACATGTAAATGAACCATAGGATGATGGAAAATAAATCTCACCAAATGACTCCCATTTATAAAACTTCACAAGCCATGTGTCTGAACCAACTTGTGCTGAAGAAACTCGATCTACCCATATGCGGTAATTGGTTCCTTGCTTGTCCCCATGCAACCTTGCCATTACATCTATGCAGTGGTTGACTGGTTGCTCAACTCCTGAAGGATGCACAAATGTACCCAATGGAAACTGGGGAGCAAAGGAAACTCAGTAAGCAGATGTCAGTGTCGTTGAAGGATAAAATGAAAAGGCGGCTCCTACAAGGGAAAAACAAAAAGGAAAGGGCAAAGGCAGAAAAAGATGACACCACCAAAAAAAAAGTTCAAGCACTCACAAAATTCAGGTGACAAGACAAAACTTGCATTAGCATGCTCCAGATAGAATTTTTTAATCATGTCAACCGGGAATAAGTAATTTATCAATATTTAATCTCCTAAACTAATTGGGGAAAAAATAAAAATAACTAAGCAAAACAATAATTCTCCTTAAAAGCCATAAAAGCTCCTGCATAAGTTCCCCACAACTTCTAATGCAGCTTCAACTCAAAGAATGTCCATAAATTTACTGAAACATTCTGCTTCTAATGAATGCCTAACAAAATGCAGATGTTACTTGAATTTCATTTTTAATGTAAAAGGAATCCTATTGAACTTACAAATATTAACTTTGGAGTTTCCATATTCTTGGCAACTTCTGCACGTCTCCATCTCTCATAGAACAAATAAAACTTCACAACTTCATGACCACTATTGAGAATTTCCACTTTGCATTTCTGAAAGTCTCTAATATCTCTTGGAGAAACATTTGGACCCAGACTAAAATTACCGATGGCTTGTATTATCCCAGCTGCACATCTCTCTGTTGCATGAATTATATTAGGATTGTTCCTTGCATTTTCTGCATGCCACCGCAGCAATTCCTCCTGTGCATTGCTGACCTTCATAATAAAAATACAAATGTTACCATATGTGAGAGAAATGGAAAAGAATAACAGGAGTAGCAAATTACAAAGCTTATGAGGATACAAACCATCACACCATATACTTCAGGGACGCTGAATAGTTCAGCATCATTACCAGAGTCACCGCAGACAAGAGTGTTAACTGGCATCTTCCCATCAACTTTAAATTTTTCAAGCAAATAAGCAAGAGCCTGTCCTTTGCCCGCACCTTTTGGTAATACATCCAAAGCCGTCTCATTACTGTATACCAGTTTAACATCTAACTGCCCAGGAAGAGATCAAAATTGAATGATAAAAGGGACAGATTCATTCATATATATGAATCCAAATGCTTTTATAACTCATTGAGATGAAACTGCTCATATCAATATATTAAGAATCAGCGAACAAATGCAATCTTACCCCACGCTTCTCTAGACGTTCTGATAGAGACCTTATAACTTTCAAGGCTTTTATCTTCTCCACAAAAAAACTCACTTTATGCGGCCGTTGTTCTGTTTCAGACTGCAATGACCCATTGAAGTTCGGTATATTAGAACTCAAAATGCACAAAAGTCTGGTATCATCATAGTAATTAGTATATGATTTCAGTTCTTCTCCATCAAATAACAGTAATATTAAAATATATGCTCTCTTGTAGTCGGTTTCTAGACTCAAATACCAGATATAATAATCAATGTCATTTGGCTAAACACTGTACCTGAGGAGTAAGTTCTGGAAACTGGGCTGTTTCCTCTGTGACTATTTCCCTGTTCCAATTTTTATTTAAATATTGTTCCCAGTCCTCGTCTCTTATCATTGATTCACCATACATAATTTCAGTTCCAACAGACATTATGGCTATATCTGGGGTCAACAAAGGTTTCTCCTTCATCAACTGTTTATAAATTGTGGGTGACCTTCCGGTGGAGAAAACTAGCAGAGAATCTTGACGGTAGTAGGCTTCCCACATAGCATTAAATCTAAGAAGGCCTAGGTTGTCTGGATCAAGATGATCCACCTGCATCAGAAGCCACTACGTACATGACTTAAATAACCACAGCATGACACTAAGCAATTTTACAAAAAGCAGCCAACAGTTCTACCATTGTAAAATCAAGATCTGACACTATCATGAGATGCGCAGAACCATCAAGCCGATCCATGATAGGTCTATCAACTCTGCAAATAAATAAATAAATAACCAGCTTAAAAGATTAGCAAAATGAGAACTTCATATAATAACAAAAAAAAAATCTAGTCTAAGCACAAGAAAATTTCTAAAGTCCCTCTATTTATATCCATTGAAGAATCTTGGGATCAAAACCACCATCAAGACCAAAATCAAAGTGTGAGCATCCTAAACAACTGTGATACGACAAAGATGAACCAAAATGTTGATAATGCAAAAAGTAATACAATGCAGGCAACATATTTTCACCTAGTAATAAAACAAGTTTAAGTTAAAAGGTGGCAGCATTCCTATACAGTAGCAAAATCTATCACAAAGTAATGTTCTTTAAACAATTCACCAGTTGGGCACAAAGAACTATCCTGCTTCATCAAAATTAACCATCCCACATACAAATTCATAATGCAAATCACTTCCAACAGTATCTTTAGCCTTAAGAAGGACATTCACCGAGCAAGAAAACATGGAAAGTCTGTTAAAGTAGAATGATTAATAACCCAGATAAACTCTCTTCATTAGCTCTAAAATATCAACGAAAAAATCAAATAACAAGACATAACAGCTATATAGTTTACAAAACTTTACCTTCTTCTTCCTCTTCTTCTCTCAACAAATCAAGAACTGAAGCCCAGGTTGTCTCTTGGACAAGCAGTGAAGTGACTGTCTTGTCTAACTTGTCTCTTTATCACGCTAAGAAAAGACGCTTCGTGTAGAAATAAAGTGCCCCGCAAACGACGCTGCGGTTAATAAAAAATATGGTCAATTAGGTTCGTCGACCTCAAACCACTGCCGGCTTCAAGCTATCACGTAATAGAGAAAAGGATAAGTTGGTCCTTCACTTATCACGTAATTATCAATTAGGTCCTAAACAAACGAAATTTCAATTACATTTTCAATCTATCAAATATTACACATACCTCATCTTTAGAATTTATGATATAAAAGGAATAATTTTTAGAAAAAACAGGTAATTTTGAAGATATTATTACTAGGTACTTAAGAGTATTTTCTCCACAAATACAATAAAGGAGCTAGTACATGTTCTATCAACTATTACATAATTATTGATTAGATACTAAATAAAAATAATAACTATATCTTAAATTTATCAAATAATAATGAAACCTTATCGTTAAATCTTATAACAAAAAAATATTTTAAGAAAAATATATATTTATTTGAATATACTCTCTATAACCATCATGTTAGCTCTCATTTCTTAAGATAGTAGAGTAACATTAATTTAAAATTACTAATAATATTTTCATGACAAAACGAAAACATTTCCATAAGAGGGTTAATTGAGTAATGTCCTATTGACGGAGGACTCAATTGAGAATAGTTTGTTTTGTACATGTAATTGAGAGTTAGGTAATAATTGGGGGATACCTATGTCCTTTTATGAGAGTAAGTTTATATGACAATAATACCCTCAATCTCTAAATGTATATAAACACCCGTATAACACCTGTCTTCCTAGGGTTTTTGTTTCACTTATTGCAGTCAGGGTGAGAAGTGCGAACCTAGCAGCAGCCGCTTCCTCTCTCTTGCTTGATATCTAGCTCCTTCAGGTATTATTAGCCTTGTCTTCTTTGACATCTCTATTGCTTCTTTTAGTAATGCATGTTTTTGCTCAGCTTGTAAAGTTCGGTCTTTTTAGTTTTCGTTCTTCATTGCTAAGTTTAAAGTTTTGGTCTCTAGTATTTAATTCTTAGTTTCTTTAGTGTGTTTGCTTTAGTTTAGCTAATGGATTAGAAATTTGGTGTTTTCTGATGAAACCCATTTTGGGATTTCATTGACTTGTTTTTTGAATTAATGCATATTAGTCTTTGGGTGTAAAGTTTGGTTTTTGTGGTACTTGCTTGTACTCTGTTTTGTGCTTCAAGTTTAGAACTTTATCATCTGATTCTGGTTTTTGTCAAATGGGTCTTTTTTATTTTGTTTTCCTCAAGTGGGTTTAGCTTATTATTAGAAATTGGAGATCCGGTGTTTGCTATGTAAGCCACATTTATGATTTGATTGCATTAGCGTGAGACTGAGTTTACCTTGCTCTGTTTTTGTTTTAGTATGGATAGTCAAATTAAGCATGCAGTGGTGGTGAAAATTATGGGAAGGACTGGACAAAAAATCCATGAAAATTTGATTTTTAACAGACTTGTTTATAAAAAAAATGGGCACTAAAATCTTTTTTTAGTATGAGTAATTCATCGGCATTCTATTCGAAATTCCATTAGCATTTTAATTTTTTAAGAAAATACTGATGGAATGACAATCCCAAATAAGAAACTTGTTGACAATATGTTTTCATAGGAAATTCCATTAATAGTTAAAATACTGATGAAATTTTTCCCTAAACAACGACGGGATATTCCATCAATGTTTTTCAATGTTTTAATAGTGAGTAAAGACTTAATTGTAATGAAATTATATTTGCTTTTAGCTTGTTTATAATATAGTTTAAATTCATCAAACTCAATTACTGTTTATAAAAATATAATATAAATCCTCTTTCAAAAAATTATAAGAATTGAAAAAAAAATATTTAAAAATGAATATATTGTTCAATGAACAACAATGAGATAAAAGTAATTGGTTTTTTTTTTTTTATCGTGAGGTAACCTATCAATTTAAAATTTTATAATACATGTCTTCTTAATCATATTTTTGTGCCAAAAAAAAATCAATCATAGCTTTTATTTTATCCATATTTCTTAATGTTTTCATCCCTCGACTTCTTTTTTCAAAATTAATGAATACATGCATTACACATGATAGCTTGTGAAAAGCATGCTATTATTCTTGACCACTATTATTTTAATATATTTTTAAATAAAAAATATTTTAAAAAATAACACTAACAATAAGCCCAACAAACTTTTAAGATTGCCAGATAGTTATCCCATTACAGTAGGAAATTCTCACTACCCAATGTAAACAAATAGCCAGATTCAATGACGAGATTGTTAACTACCATTGCAATTTTTCACCGGCCAAGATATGCCATCTCCACGGTAAAAAGTCTACGTTGACGTTCCCATCACCATCAACGATGAAGATGACATTGATTTTCAATTGCTTCTCTTCCTTCCAAAACCACAAAAACAATGACATTTATCATTATCACCACCATCAAATTATTATTTTTTTAAAAAAAAATTATGTGATTCCCTCATTCCAACAGATTTAAAATACGAAAGGAATGAGAGCCTTCACATCCCGGGGAAAATCTTTGAACTGTGAAAGGTACCATCTCCTCGTGGCATAACTCCTCCCCATGAGGTAAAGAGTTGATCCAATGAAGAAAGAAAAGGCATACAATGTTTGAGCTGAGAGAGAGATCCCCAAAATTCCAAGAATCTCAAACAGATAGTGAGGGCAAATCACTAGGTCAAACAAGCCACCCTTGGGAACCTTGTATTCTTTGTCATTCTTGCTTCTCAGTTTGGAAAGGAGACGATGGTGGTAGAAGTTACCGATGATTCCTATCAGAAACAACACAATCCCTGGATACTTCAAATCAACTGCTGGCTCTGGGAGTCCTTGTGTTAGGTGTTGAGCATAGATGATAAACACAGAGGATGTGAAATAACTAAGAGTGATTGGAGTCAGAGACTCAACTTCCACCCCCCCGCTGTATCTGTGAATGAATAGCACCTGGTGGACAAAAACATTTTCTGGTTACTATATGGCTTGTATCCTTTTTTAATAGGCATCCAAATCGCCACACTCTTGCATGTTATCATATCATATTAGCTAGAGACAGGGAGGGAGCGATTAATTACCTCAAGTATTCTTTTGAAGAAATGGAAGGTTAGAGTGGATTTGACGAACAAAAACCTGAGATCCTCATTTGGGAAAAGCCCAAAGGAAACAGCAGCAGTAAGAAATGATGGTGTGTAAGCAATAAGCATGCCTGTTCTACTAGAAACTTGAGTCTGCTTTTTGTTGGACTTCTTTTCATCAATATTCAAGAATTTGGAGTACTGCAGGTGCTTTCCTCTAACCTCTGAGAGCCCAACTTTTCCTAATGACACGACACAGACCACAGACATTGCTTTAATAAGCAGAGGAGGTGGAAAGAAAAGCCTCAGCAACATGGACTCCATTTTTATTCACTCCTGTTTTCTCAGAAACTTTGAGCAACTACAGCTAATAGGTGGGATCATATGGGCTTGGTTTAAACAGAGAAAGAGGGCAGTTTGATGTGCTAGTGGAGAAGAAACGGACACGTTTCAAGGAGTTTCTTGGAATCAAACCTTCGACAGTGTAGAACAGTGAAACATGTGGTTCACAAGGTACTTGTTGGATTTCTAGGCTTGAATTTTATATAAGTTTTGGAAGGCCCATATTTTTCATTACAAAACAACTTAGATGGATAATAGGCAATAAATATTGAAAATGAGGTGGGGTTAAGTATCGATGTTTGGTTTTTCTACTATGCATTGCATTTTTCTTATTCATATTTTATTTCTTAAATGTACAGAACTCGATCGGGAGTGAATCTTCAATCCAAGATTTTATTTTACTTTCCTTAACTTGAAATTGATTTGAAAATTTTCTACACCTAGACGTGCATTCACAATTTCAAATATTTGGACATGGAAATAAGATGTAAGAGGAAGGGATATATTTAGTCCATAGTACATTTATTCCCAATCCCTTTGTAAGGTTTATATGTAAATCCAATGATAAAAATGTAAGGAAATAATCCAAGCAAATCCATAGATAATATTTTATTTTATTTATTTATTTTTTCGAGAATAAGGATTAAAGGGTATCCCTACATTAGCTAGCATGTCATCTGAGATAAAAATCCCTTTTCAAAATGATGTTAATAATACATCCCCAAATCGACCAGATGCTACGTGGACCTGATGCATATTGCTATTTTAATAGCTTCAATATGCAAGGTCTTCTGTCTGGCTTGGCAGATGACGCAAAGTGCTGAGTGAGAGCCAAGAAAATCTAAAGAATTTGAGTGTTAGGCCACTTTAACAAATACTATAGCCTAGCCTACGAGACAATCAAACAATGTATGTCCGACTTTCAGGCCTCTTCAGAGAAGGATGGTGACCAAGCCTGAGCAAGCTTCTTTCAAAGAATACTGATCTTTTTCATAACAGGTTGAAGGTTTTGGAGATCGAGTCGTTGAATTTGGCTGCTAAACTTGAACTTCATGAATACATTTAAAACAAGAACTGGTGTAGGAAATGTAAGGTTAGAGTGGATTCGACGAACAAAAACACGAGATCCTCATTTATACTGGAGACTTGAATCTGCTTTTTTTTTTTGGGATTGTTCGCACCAATATTCAGGAACTTAGAGTACTGCAGAAGCTTTCCTGTAATCTCTAGAGCCCAACATGTCCAAATATCAGGACACAAATCGACATTGCTTTGATAAAGAAAGAAGATGGAAAGAAAAATCTCAGAAACATGGGCACCATGTTACTTCACTTTTCCTTCTCTGCAATTTTTGAGCAACTTTAGCTATTAGGTGTATGGATAGATTGCGTTTAAACTGGTAATGGCTGAAAAAACCAATGTGAACTTGAGCAGGAGGTACGGCTTGTTATGCTAATGAAGAAGAAACGGAGTCTGGGTGTGTTGGCTTTAAGGACGTCAACACCAATCAAAGATGTGGTTAACATGTTGCTTATTGAGAGCTTTTGGCTTGTGTAATGCGTATGGTCCTCTGCCTGGATTGATATGGAGTCAGATGGAGTGATTTAAAGAGCTTCATTAAAGATCAATTAAATCTTAAACTACTAAAAGAAATGGGCCTTCTGCCATTCTTATCTCATCCATTCCAGATTTAAATCTCACTTTATGACACAAACAAACGGTAGTAACTGTTTCTTATTTATTTATTTACTCAGCATTAAATTGATATTTATAACTCTTTAAACCAATATATTTATAAAATTTAGAAGCACACCACTACTTTAGACCAATATATCTATAAAGTTTAAAGATATTATTCTTCAAACCAATGTATTTTTAAAGTTAAAAAACATATTTTTTAGACCAATATATTTGTAGAATTTAAAAAATATATACATCTTCAAACAAATTACTTGAATAATTTGACAGGAAGTGTTATAAAGAATTATTTTATTAATTAATTCTAAAAATTTAATTAATTATCTCAAATTAATGAATTTCAAAATAATAATAAGATGTATTTGTGTTGCATAATGCTAAATGCCATCATAACCATTTTAAAAAAAAATAAAAAATAAAAAAATAATCCAATCAATATAATCAAAAGCCAATGTTTTTATCTTTTGAAATGCAAATCTGACAATGGCTTTTTATCTTTTGAAATGCAAATCTGACAAATGTTTTTAGAATTTTACTTTTAAATAATATTAATGTAAACAAAGAATTAGCATATATTAATGTATATCAAGAAAAAAAATATTTGTATAGTAATAGATGTATTGCATATAATAATATTAAAATCATGACTATGATAACAATATAAATTGAAAAAAAACTCTTTCTCGTAAGAAATTTTTTTTTATCTCTAATTGATTATTTTAGTGCTATTTTAATTACTAAAATAAAAATAATAAAAATATTCTTATAAATCTTGTCTCCAAAATAAAAGAAAAAAATTGATTATCCAATAAATAAAAAACTATATTTTTTTCATATGTACTATGTACTTTTATATATAATTAGAGTAATCAGTTGTTATAATTAGAAGAAGCAATTACCGTCTTTTTTTTTTGTAACTTTTCTAAAAGACAAACCAATCCTAAATCAATAACAAAGGGTAATGAATAGTAATAGTGAGGACTCGAACCCCTTCCATTAAAAGAAGTTATCAAATACATAATCGTTGAACCATGTTTGTTCCTATGTTTACGACCAAATCTAATTAGGAAGCTTACTGCATGAGATTGAGCAAATCTAACAGGTGGTATATTGAGACATTACGTGCAGTGGCCAATATATATATATATATATATTATGGTTCACTTGTCAGAAGTGGCATCATTTTCTTCTCTTTTCATAGAACACAACTTCCACAGGTGACATCCTTTGTTGAAATAGATCACGAAGTCACAGTTCCAAAGTGAAACCTGTTGACAACTCAAAATTCTATGTTTGAAACATTCAAAAAACATAAGGAATGATAGCTTTGACATCCTTGGGAAAATCATCAAATTTGGTGAGATACCATCTCCTAGTAGCATAACTCCTTCCCATCAAGAAGCATATTGTGCTTATGGTTGAGGCAAAAGTGTACAACGTTTGAGAGATGAAAGATATCCCCAAGAAAATTAAAATCTCAAAGAAGTAGTGGGGGCATGTAACCAGACCAAAGAGACCACCCTTGGGAACCTTGTATCCTTTGTCATTCTTTGTTCTCAACGAGGAAAGGAGGTGGTGGTGGTAGAAATTGCCAACAATTCCCACCAGAAATAACACAACGCCAGGATACTTCAGATCGATTGGTGGCTCAGGAAATCCTTGTGTTAGGCTTAGAGCATAAATTGTGATTGAGGTAGTTGTGAAATAACCAAGAGTGATAATAATCACACTGTCAACAGCCATCCCGCCACTATATTTGTGAACAAATAGTACCTTCACATCATGGAAAAGAAAAGCACAACGCTTGATTAAGCAGAAAATAACGCAAACCATCCAGTGCTGTCATGGGAATTTCATAATCTGTAAAATAATATAAGCAATTCATCAAACTAATTGTGTTTACGTGATTATCAACACACATTTTGGTGTGCTAGTTCTAGTACAAGAGAGGATGAGAGAGAGGCAAAGAGCATAGGTGGCAAGTACCTCAAGGATTCTCTTGAAAAAATGTTAGGTTAGAGCTGGCTTGACCAACAATGACCTAAGGCCAACATATGGAAGCTGCCAAAAGGATGCAATAGCAGAAAGGAATGCTGGTGTGTAAACTATAAGCATGGCAATTCTGCTAGACAGTCTGATTTGCTTGTTTGTAGATTTGTGAACGTTCAAGTTAAAGAACTTAGAGTACTGAAAGTTCTTTCCTAAACCTTCAAATATCCCAGTAACTGAAAATAGTAGACAGGCCACAGACATTACTCTAACAAGCAAGCAAGTCACTGGAAGTGGAAAAGCTACTCTAGACAAAATGGACACCAAAATTCCCATGACCGATCTCTCTTTTCCTCGCCGTTTCAAACTTTTGATGTTCTTAAGTGAAAGATCCTGTGCTTTTATATTTGTGAAAATTAGAGATGTGCATAGACTGGGTTCTAGGCTCTAAGCACAAATATTGTCAGCCGTGGCATGGCAACATCATTGCTGACAAAATGAAAATGAAAAGTCAACTCCTTTCACGAACATTAGGAGAAAAGAACTGCACCATCAGGTACAAGAAGAATAAAAATGAAACCCAACTTGAACTGTTATTTGACATAAATATAATCGGATGCTTCTTTGTTTCTATTTCTTTAATCACTGACCAAAATAATTGAAGTGATGGATTAAGTGATATTAAACATTTTGGAGAATCAATCTGATATTATACCCTGTGGAAAGAGACAAAGTGGTACCAACCTCAAGGATCCTCTTGAAGAAATGGATGGTTAGAGCTGACTTGACCAGTAAGAACCTGAGACCAGCATTTGGAAACAGCCCAGAGAAAGCAACAGCTGAAAGAAAAGCTGGTATGTAAACCACAAGCATGCCATCTCTACTACAAACTGTACTGTTCTGCTTTCTTGTAGACTTCTCAACACTGAAGTTACTGAATTTTGAGTACTCAAAGTTCTTTCCCAAACCCTCAAATAACCCAATGACCGAAAATGAGAGACTGGTCATGGACATTATTGTTATGAACAAAGGATTCGGTGTTGGAAAAATAACTCTAGACAACATGGCATCAATTCCACAGACCCTTTGTCTCTGCCTCTCCCAGACTTTCGAGGTACTCAAATGAACGAGAGCTCTGTGAAGGGTAGAGGTGGGAGACCAATTTGTGAGAACCAGTGGTTGGTGTGGACTGCTTTGCGAGGCACTACCTGCACTAGCATAGTGACACCATAAGGAGGGATGGTGATTAATCCAAAGTTAGCTCCAATGCCTGTCTACATTTTTGGCTGGTAGTTTGAGGTATATTTAGCCTCTTGGATCCTTTTCTCTTCCTCTCCTTGTTTTCATAGTTTCTAACCAAGGGCTTGTTGGGTGATTTACTAATATTTACTCATAAAAAGCTAAGTATATTGATATAATATTTAACATGGTTTGACAAATCATCTATATCCATAAAAAAGTTAATATTATTAAAAATAGAAAAAGAATACAAAACAAATATATGAAAAAGGAGGATTACACTCACTCAAACTCAACTCTCAACTCACACATACTACTGCAATGACAGCAGAGTTACTGCTCTTGGTAACCCCTCTTTCTCTCATATTCTCTTACACACACTCACTACTCTCTTTCTCATTTTGCTCTTAAACAATGCCTCTATTTATATATATCAATGGTAAGATAAGATCCACAAATCATGACATGATTTGTGCCACTAATAATGGCAACACATGAGTTGTACCATTTTGTTAATAATTGGTGCAACTTGGCTACACTCCTATCACTGTAGGCTTTTCACAATGACAATCCTATTTCTTAGGATAGGCCGCAAATGATTGCTGCACATTAATGGATCCTAACAGGACTTAACCAATTAGCTCTTTTTTTAGTTGACAAAATAATAGCTATTTGCAAAAAAAAAAAAAAAACCTAGTGAGAGTTCACTTGGGAAATAATTTAGCAATATTCTTGTTATAGTAAAAACTTCTTTTGTTGTTTTGAAAAATTTCTTTGCTATTTTGAAACACGACTTGGATTTGGACCTGGTAAAGTAATGAAAAATCTTAAATACACATTCAAAATTTAATTTACTTATTGTAGTTAATAAAACTAATGGACTATTACATAAATTAATAAATAAGGATAAGTTTTTTATTTAGACAGTTATGCATCGCAATGTAGTTCCTTGCATGGTATAGATTTTAACTCCAACTGTATTAGAATTGGCTTAGTGCGGCTCATTTAACCAAACTAATCCACACACAATTTAGTTGTCTTGTTAAAAACTTAAAGAGGCTATAAAAAAATTTTAAGTTTATCATTATTCTAACATTTACCTAACTTAATCAAGTGAAATTGTGAAATAATTAATTATCAAATAATAAAATAAAACAAATGGTTAGCAATTGAAACAAAAAAAATATCATATTAGATTAGTTCTGATTACTCAAGTTCACCTATTAAATTTACAGTCCTAGTCATGATATAAGTACAATGAGTTAACAGTAATTTATCCCATTCATTTCTCTTCCCATATTTTCTCCCTAGTTAGGCTTCAATTAAATTCGAGTTGTATGAAATTAGGATTAAATTAAAGAATCATTCAAGAATTAAGGATGATAATCAAGAAATTAAGAATTATCAAAAATTAAAAACCAAATAAAAAAATTTACAACTATATAAATAGTTTTAATGTTACAATTATAATTTGTAGCGTAGTTTAATGATAAGATTGATATAAAAATAATTTGGATATACAATTATTAGTGGTATATATATTAATTATTCTAATAAATCTTAATGTCTATATTATGGAGCTGAAAAAAATAAAGGGAAAAAAAATTATTTCCCTAAACTTTCTTTACCCTATTCAAGAAATTTATCTTTTTTAAGTTTAAAAATAAAAGAAAAAAAGACAAAGGATTTATTTAGAATTGTTTGGATGGGTTGATGAATGAGTTGTCTAAGATAAACCTCAAAAAATAAGTCTGGCTAGCATGTCAGATTTATACATTTTGGGGTCAGCAACCATGTTTAACTCACACGACAAAGGCATGGCAACAACGTAAGACCCAAGACCTAAGACATCCAGACTTAATAACCACTCCAAACCCAATGCGTCTGGATTTGGCGATAAAATCAGCCCGCTCCTAGTTTGGCAACCATATAAAAACAATGAAAACACTCTTTCATGCAACTTTGTTGTTGTTGAAGTAAAAGGATAATTTTATATTTGAATTATTTTAATAATAAAAAAACGATGGAGAAAGCCCTCAAAACATGCATATCCCTCCTAAGAGCATGGTTGTATCTTTATTATTTATTTTTTAAAATAAAAAAAAGCTTCCAACCTAAAAATTAAAATTTCACTGTAGCCTAAGAAATTTGAACAAATTATTTTATCTCTAATCATTTTTTAAATACTAAATATATCCCATAATATTCTCAACCGCATAATTAATAAAAAAAAATTAGTAAGAATAATTTCGTTATTATATTATTACAATATATAATAATACTACATGTCTAGATAAACAGCGAAAAAAATAATGATACTTTTTAGCATGGTTTGTAATTAACAGCCTGCATGGGAAAGGAAGGAGAGAGAAATTAAGAGGTGTGAGAACTACTAAAAACAATTTTAATTTGGGCTGTGCGTAATTACGAACCCCCCCCCAAAAGCCGAAATGGTCCAATATGGATTATAAGATTCCAACCCCCCCAAAAAAAGCCAAAATGGTCCAATATGGATTATAAGATTCCATTTAAGCTTCAATATCTATGACCAAGCTGGATCCGACTCCCAGGCCCATGTCAGAATAACTATTAGATTTATGAGATGCTCGAATCAGATTTAATGGGCCCCTATTTTTATGGCAATTGTGGGATGCCATGCCACTGTAGGTTATATTTATTAAAGCACCTTTTTTCAGTTGAAATTTTAGGAAAGTCCTTCCAAAAAATCAATTCTGTAGGGCACCTGATCTGATGGATGATGATCATGCTGGTAGATTTCTTTGATTTTTATAAAATAAAATAAAATAAAAAAAGCCTTGGAATGTCCATTCTAAAGATCTAGAGGGGGTCGCCATAATATTTAGTAAAAATGAACGATCTTAAAAAACTGGCAAAGCAATCTCTTACAAACTCGCAAGAAACAGGATATGAATCTTTTATTTAATCAAACAAGGAGGAGGAGAATTTGAGATTCAAAATACATAGGGAATAAGGGCCTTGACATCCTTAGGGAAATCTTCAAATTTGGAGAGGTACCATCTCCGTGTAGCGAAACTCCTTCCCATCAAGTAAACAATTGTGCCCACAGTGAAGCATAAGGGATACAGTGTTTGAGAAATGAATAATATTCCTATGAACCCTAACACCTCAAAGAGATAGTGGGGGCATATCACTAGGCCAAACAAACCACCTTTGGGAATCTTGTATTCTTTGTCACTCTTTGTTCTCAAAGAGGCGAGAAGAAGGTGGTGATAGAGGTTGCCAAAAATCCCCAACAAGAACAGCAAAACCCCAGGATACGTCAGGTCCACTTGTGGCTCAGGAAACCCTTGTGTTAAATACTGACCATGGATCATGCTTGAAGTAGCTGAGAAATAACTGGAGCTTATAAGAATTGCGGAATCAAGAACCACCCCGCTAGTACTATACTTGTGAACAAACAGCACCTGCATAACATGGTAGAACAAGTTCAGAATTACTCAGGTTCAAGCAACCTAAGTTCCTAGCAATGTATTGAAGAGTTTCAAGATCACAGGTGTATTGATTACCTCAATGATTCTCTTGAAGAAATGTATGGTGAGAGTTGCTTTGACCAGGAACAGCCTGAGATCGTGATTTGGATAAAGCACAAAAGAAGCGACACCAGTAAGAAAAGCCGGCACATAAAACAAAAGCATGCCAGTTCTGCTGGAGAGTTTGATCTGCTTTCTTGTAGACTTTTCAGAGTTCAAATTCCAGAATCTTGAGTACTGTAAATGCTTTCCTAAGATTTCAGATATTCCAAGACCTGCTAGTGCTACCAGACTAACCACAGACATGACCGAGATGATCAAAGAAGGTGGTGGAGGAAAGATAACACTAGACAACATGGATGCCATTGCTGTAGCCCCTTTCGTTCTGTCTCAAAACTTCGACTCCTAATGAAGGGATTTAGAATCTGTAATCATGCAGGCATATCCTGTGTGTGAACATTATCTGGCAGGCAAGCAAGCAGGTGGCAAAGGTGGACAAATTCCGAATTCTAGCAAGTATCGGCTAATCGTTACGTACCAATTCTTGCTGACATAAACATATATTATTATTATTTTAACAGAAAGATCCAAAACATTTATTACAGAACTTGATACTCTGTCCCATGGTAGTTTTTGAAAAATATTTTCTGAGATACGTTTATGATTTGCATAGCTAGTTCTACGTATGGATGCTGGAAGGGGTGTGTTAAATGCTGTTAAATGTTGTGGATGCTGGAAGGTGTGCGTTAAATGCGTGTTAAATGTTGTGGATGCTGGAAGGTGCGCGTTAAATGCGTGTTAAATGTTGCCGGCATTACTGGTCGAACCGGTAGGTGGCGAACGTGGATTTCACAGCTATGCACCATCAAAATTCAGCAATCACCAACCGTGCGCACCAGCAAAGAAAATGACATTCTAATGGGGTTTTTTTCTAGCGAGGGAACACACTTTAATGCACTCTTTTAAAACATTGCAGACCGGTTCGGGTTAGAAATAACTCCTCTTACGAAAACAAAAACGCGGTGCTTATAAATGCTTGCAGGCTGCAGCCATATATTGGAATTCAAATTGAAGGGGCAATTAAGCTACAAGTGTCATCACCATTGTACAGAGAAGACCACAATGCAATCGAAGGTAAAGATGAAGAAGGTGAGGGTGGCCTCGAGGAGATACGGCGTTCATTTCATTTGCAGTCTCAGGGAAGCACAGAACAAGCAGACAAACAGCACATTATACATGCGCCTCAAGGAGGCTCTAATGATTCTCTAATACATCAAGGGAAATCCACAGAAGGATGCTTGCAAATGGAAAGACAATAATTTAAAAACACACACCTATACCCCCTATACATCCCCCACAACAAAATCTTACGGACTAAATTACAATGGGATTTTAAGGATCAAATGTCATCTACTTCACCCGAGAGAGAGAGAGAGAGGTCAAAACTATTGAGGGAACATGTTTTTATGCCATGAGTTCACCCTCTCCCTACATGAAAGAATTACACATCTATCAAAACCACTATTTTGCTCTGGTTGCAAGCTTGTTTCTTCGCTGGTCCATTTTGCAACAGTTTGTAGGGAATCACGGTCTTTGATTCAGCTGATGCACTAGCTTTGCTTCCTCGTTGCTTCCTAGTTGTAGATTTTTACCGGCTTCTCAAATGTATGACGATTCTGTAAAATGAAGGCAAGGTCACTTCAAAGCTTTTGAGACAATAGAATTCATTATCATCTATGTACATGACAAAGCACTTTATTGGTGGTGCTTAAAACCATTATCTGCCGTTAATAATTCAATTATCAAAAATCATTTTTTTAGCTTGACCAATAACCTTGCCTATAAGCTTGATGCTTGCTTCTAATTACAAGACAGCACATACCTGATTAGCAGCATATGACCTTTTAGGAGCATTGTCAGAATGCTCCAATCCAAGATACTGCTCCCAAGCACCATAAACATCCCTTCTCTGATCAAACAGAAAATGGAAGAGTAAGAAACTGTCAGAAAAGTTGTCATGTCAGTGCCCATGAAAAATGGCAGATAGGCATGTGTGTGGGCGAGTGGGTGTGCGCACGAGCGCATGTGAGAAAGAGACACCTGAAAACGGTTGGACACGATGTCTGAATCTTGAAGATACTCAGGGCGACCTAGAGACAAAAAAGCAAACTTCCACTGCACCAAAAAAAAAAAAAGCAAACAAATATTAGAAATAAAGATACCAAAAGTTTGTATCTACAAAAAGCTAATCTTGTTAATACGAAACATGGTGAAATATTGTCTCAAGACTGGAAATGCAATGTCTATCACATTGTGTGGCCCAATGATTGTTTTGGCATTAAAAGAATACCTTTGAAAATTCTTCATCAGGAACCTGCAATTTTTTCTGTATGCGCATTTTGACTTCAGTCAAAGTCTCACCCTCATGAATGACCAGGAAAAACGGTTCTCCAAAATTCTGAACCTGCCGTTAAATATAAACCACGAGTGTTGAAAAAGATATACCAGAAACATATATAACTTGACCATCCAAACATGGAAATAATTGATAACTGTCATAGGAGAAGAAACATTTAAACAAAGTGCCAACCAAAAAGTAGTTGGAAATAAA
This sequence comes from Populus euphratica, assembly GCF_000495115.2. Taxonomy (NCBI): domain Eukaryota; kingdom Viridiplantae; phylum Streptophyta; class Magnoliopsida; order Malpighiales; family Salicaceae; genus Populus; species Populus euphratica. The sequence continues at coordinate 852,201 of NW_011499893.1, forward strand.
ATTTAAATGTACTTACCACCTGGTTTTGAGTTGTGTCTTTCATGAAATGATAAACATGAATCAAGCGATCGTGAGGAGCAAGGTTTTTCTCTTCTTCAGGAACCTAAGGCAATGTGGCAAAATATAGATGCATCATTAATGGAATCCATCAATGAATCATATCAAGGGATGTGCGACAAGTAGAGAGACTAAACACGAAGAAAATTAGTTCAAAACATGAGAGCCAGAAAAAGGTCTGAGAGATTTGTTCAATTTTATCCTCTTTCACCAAGTTTTCCTACATCACATTTGACTAACAAGGACTCATTTATCCCATTTCTACCTTTCTATTCCAAGGTTCTACAGAACAACATGAAAGAAAATTTCAATCTTGAACAGTTGTGAGACAAATTAAAAACAAAAGCTAAACTAGCTAACAAACTATTTGGTGGACCCACATTAGGAGAATTTAAGTATAAAGGAAAAACGAAAGAGAATGAATGATAGAACATATAAATCTTTCTGCACGGGTTACTTCAGAACTTGAGCAAAGCGTAAGATGGAATATGAGCAACGCAATGCATAAAATGGAATTTGGGGGGGGGGGTTTGGGTGCAGGGGCGCGCGGATTTAAGCAATTCATAATTCCATGTCAAACTGAATGGTCAGCTGCAATGTACCAACAGCCAGACGCTCAATGCTAGATAGCTTACCTCCTCTGCACGTAATGTCCAGTATTGATCATTAATGTTCTCGATTTTTTCATTGTGTGGAAAGATCTGAAAAGATGAAGTGGCCTAATGAGTAAAAATACTGCAGAGATAGAAAAGTTAACATAACAGGTTAAAAGAACATGCACGCCCATTCAGACTCCCTCGGTGTTTCCTAGGAGCTGCAAATATAAAGCTGATGAATATGTTCATGGTAAGAGGACTTTTAGCTTTCGCATAGATCTAGACTTCTCATAAACCAACTCTCCCTTGAGGTTTAAGCATTATACTCGTGAACATCTAACCACAGATCAAGTGCTACACCCACCCAAATTCTCTGACAGGTCATGTAATTGACACTCACATTTTCAACTCAACTGAGCTTGTTTAGAAGTAGAACCCCATATCTCATTAATCCATGAAATATTTGGTTGAAAACAAAATTTCTGGAACCATCAAAAATGAAATTGACGTGAGCTAATGTAGGTTTTTTCTTCATATTATTTGATTTAAGTAGATCATTTACCATCCATGACTCATGTAAAAACATATTCTAATATGCACATGCATATGATTCAAGTCTGATACAAAGGGAATGACTTTGCAAATACATTTTACCTATAACATAAAGAATCCCACATAATTCTATCGCTAAATTATTTAAAATATTTCATCCATATACAACAGAGCTTGCTTATTTCTAAAGAGAAAAAACAAAGAAAAAAAAGCACAACACATCACAGGACCCTTGCTTCAGAGGACAAGCTTCAGAGGACAAACAACAAATCTTTATAATTGATACCTTTCAAAGTACACAAAAATTACAGGTAAATATGATACCTTGTAGATCTTGTGATAGAAAACCTCAAGCAATCTAAGTTCAGCATTAGGATGAGACAGCTCCACCTATTCCAAAATAAGGAACATGGTGATATGCTTAGTCCAATAAGAAATGCACAAGCAGCGAAAGAAGCAATTGAGAATGAGATTGGTATTCGCATCAGTAAGTGCAACTTCCACACAAATTATGAAATAAATCCAGCAGAAAAGGTGCAAAAGAGAGGTGGATTAAAAACTTCCTTTCGTCCAGAGAGAGTTGCAACCATTTACCTTTGCCTTAAGGTCATTAATGACATCACCTACAGTGCTCTGTTTTGGCAATCTAATGGTATGAATCACTACCTGAGATCATGTGAGGTTCCATGAAACACAAAAATTATAATACACAAAGTAATTGCACTAAGAGAACTAATGTTTCATCATCTGCACTAACCTCATCCTTAGTAGCATGATGAAAAGCAACTTTCAATGTTTTAAGGCCTTGCAATTCTGGTAGAGGGATGTCTAATACTTCATAGTATAGAATATCAGATGTCTATCAAGCAAAACAAACAAAAAATCAGGCATTATAACAGAGAGATGAAAAAACAACTGGTAGAGATCTAAAATTTTATGGTATACCTGATTGTAGTGCACCAGCATATCAGACAAATGATCCACTCCTCGGTACTTGATGGGCTGGGGTTTAGGTTGCTGGGAGTAACAGTTATGAGATGTAAGCCTAATTTTGGATGGGTCATCCAAGCCAAGATGGTGAGCTACTCTTTCTGCAACATCATCATAAGTGTGGAGCTTTGAACTGAAATAGGAAAGAGTATAAGCAAACACAAAATAAAGACTTAAAACCAATTAGTCACATTCCAGGTTAAATTCACTTACAGCTCAAGACAGAATTCATCTTCTTTCGATTTCTCCAAAGATCGAAAACGAACAACCTATGGATCAGGAAACATAAAACTGAGGTAGCGGAATACAACATATACAATATGGTAGTATTAGTATTTCCAGAATATAACAGCTCATGATAACATAGTTTGAACCATTGTTGTCTAAACTAGCCAGGCCTGTTAGATATGAACCTTGACTGAAGCCAAGGACCAATTCAGGTTTCTGTTCTTTCACCAGGCCAAACCCAGGTGACCTTGCAGGGTTTTTAGAGACCCAGATAGGTATCCTGGTGAAAACCAGTCAAGACCTGGCAGGTCAACCATAAAACTGGATATACAAAAAAATAGAACTAAATTGCATTCTTTTCCTTCCCCAATAAAAGCAAAATCTCAAAAATAACTGAGCTCTGGAAACAAAGCAATTCTTCATCACTTATATTTCAGTTCACATCAACTGTTCTCTCTCATCAGTGATCTCTCACTTAGGTCTCATCATCAACCCATTCACTATTTCTAAGTTATACTGCAAGATAGAAAATGGAATTTGATGGGCACTGCTACTGACTTGTTTCAGCATTTGGATTTTTCTCCATTTGATTTCTTACGACTGTATCTAGTTGAGTTAGGTTTTCTATGCTGAGTTATGTTATCTACATTCAGATTCTTCGCTAATTCTGTATTCAATGCCTGAAACTGTTCTTGTTAATGGTTTTGGACTTTCATTCCTCCAGCTTGTGACCTTCCACTTGCCTTCAATAATATGTTTTCTGCATGTTGAAGTGGACCTATTGTCCAAAAGATCGTCATTTTTTTAAAATCATCAGAAATTTTTTAAACAAGTTATTACTATTTCTATTCTTTTTTATTCTCATAATTTAATACTGCAGAATAATAGCTAAAGTCATGTTGTGGTTTCAGTTTCTTTTTTCTTTTCTGTTCTTTTTGCATTCCATTCACTGGAAAGAATGAAAATTGCAGACCTGCTGGGTAAAGCCAGTTACCCAGGACTCTTTTCCAGGTTGCAAATGTGCCATTATACCAATACCAAGCATCCAGCTACTAGTATGAAAACTACCAAGCCATGGTGGGACAGAAATCCAAAACTTTTCAACAGCAAAATGTTCCGTTCAACAGTAAAGAGAATTCAATCTCTTATCAAATCACAGTATACCTGGCGATTGTGCATGTACTCAAGGAAGGAAGGCACATCAGGGTAGCGGCACTGTTCGTCACTTCCCATTGGAGGAGGTTTCTGATAGCAAACAATATCTCCATCTTCAAGCTGCCAAAATAGCCAGGAGGGATGAATACAAGACATAAAGTAATTTGCTAAAGATGAATTTATTCACAAGAACTTTGCATTAAGAAGTTGATTTTAAGTACCTGACTAGAACGAAAACTGAGCCTCTTGTCAATGTGTTCGCACATGACATTAGGTTCAAACTTTATTTCCTGAAAGAAAACAGGAGAGAGGTATTTGCTGAAACTAAATTTTGATCCCTTAAAAAACAGAATAGTGTTGGACTACAAACTTAATGTAAATGACTAGCCTCGTAAAGTTCAATCTCCTGGTCAGGAGCAAAGCCAGCCATTTCATTTAGTTTCGTCAGGATCTCCAATGGCTTGCCGCTACCCTTTACAAACAGCCTCCCTACATACCTGTCATCAAAGAAGTTCAGCAACAGTAACTGGCTGCAATTCCTAACAAAAGTAAAGCGTACGTGGGAATACCGGAGTTCCTCCTTCGATGGATCATAAAGTTTAAAGAAAAGAAGGATATCCTCTTTAGTCTGCTCAGGTGGAGGAACAGGTCGCAAATCCTGGATCATCACAGAGATAAGTTATAGTAAGATATCAAACAACATTCATCAAAATAAACCCAAAAACCATTAAAAAGGAATCAATGGAAAAGGATAAAGCATATAACAAACCTGTCCAATTTCTACTTCCAGAAACAGCTTTAGCTCTGCGTTATTTGCCTTATTAGAAACCTCTCTCAATTGTCCAACCTACAATGCCTCCCAGTTATTATGAAAACAAAATGGACAAGTACCCCCTAAAGCTAATACTACCATAAGCACACATTTAAATTTGCATGGGTCTAAACCAATCAGAAGTGCATAAACTTCTACAGAATAGTCAAAGTTTGTATACCTGCAGGTTCAGTTTGGACTGATCATTTGGTGTTTGGACTTCTCATTTTGGGACAAAAAGAGAGGAAATAAATACATCATCACAAAAACCATAATTCAACAAGCCACAATTTTTTTTTTCTTTTGGGAATCATTCACCAAAGCAAAATACAAACTCACAAGCACCCTGCATCTTCAGGTTGTCAAGGATGAAGAAAGAAATGCATATCCAAAAACCCTAATTCAACAACCATGATAATATTTCCCGGGGCTCTCATTTGAGTAAGACTAGGATTTAATTTTCCATATTTTCCAGAGTCACACAAAATTTCATGATAATGGAAGGGTCATCTATATTAGCATGTCTGTTCACATAATTACCCAGAGAATCAAGATGCATGCAATAGCACATGTGCATATTCAGCAATGACCAAGCAAGAGGATGTAATCAATCTCGACTTACAGACTGTGCTTCCTCCTGAGGAGTCAGTGGTCGATTTGGACGGTATGTATGGTTTTGTCGCTTTGCCCACAACCAAAAACGTTGAAGTTGCACTGGTATACCAAATTCTTTAGCAACTTCTTCCTGTGAAAATAAATTGGAAGACCATCAATTAGAAAGACCAAAATAAATATACAATAAGAATTCATAGTTATAAGAATATTACTAAGAAAACAATAGAAAATAAGATACGAGCAACTTTTGTACCATAAAAGAGATAGTGAAGAAGACTGTCACCAAGAAGAAGATTCAAGGAAGAATTACTAATACATGGGATCCAATGTTGGTTGATAATGAAACTTGGTATTGGTATGACCCCATATAGGCTGTATTGTGTGCATGCAGCTGTGCTGGTTTAAACTTTTAGGTTGGATGCTCCATTACAGAATCAAAGTTGATATTCCCGCCATTGAGCATTGACACACAGCATAGTCCATTATCCAATTATAACTCAATTTGAAGCAGGGGCATGGGAGGGGAAATCAAGAAAAAAGGTGTGCTTTATGAAGTGACTGCTCCCCAGAATGAACCCACTCACTTCTTTATATGATTTGAAATTCAACAATATTCCAGATAACAGTAACTTTGGTGCAGCTGTCAGCATGTTTGAGCACTCAATTGTATGGTTGAAAATTTAACAATATGCAAGACAATTAACACCTTTGGTGCAACTGTCTGTAAGCTTGAGGGCTAACTTGTGGATGAATGTTAATATGTTAAAATTGTGAATTGGAATATAAGACATCAACAAAAGTGGCTGCAAAAATGAAAATGAAGCCACAATTTTCAAATATGGATTAACAAAGAAAAATGATGTACCTTGAAAAGGTTGAAGGTTATCTGTTTCTGGATACGGAAACTTCGTACTTTGTCATGGTCCACAAGATCAAAATATACATCCTTGCCAATCTGTTCAAGTAGATCCTCACTGCGTGCAACCTAAAGGCACAGAATAACTGAATCAGTAACTTATTTTTCCCAAAAATATAGATCCTATGATATACCAGAAAACATAAAGCACAGCATTGAATTCATGCATGCATCAGGGCAATTCGCATGTGTTTGTGCGTGAGAGAGGGAGAGACGCAACCTTTATTATGGTGTACAAGTGCGCCTCTGCTTTTTCCTTTCTCTTTTGCTCCTTTTCCTCCTGTTCTTTCTTCAATCTTATCTGAAATGAGATATTTGAAGTGCATGGCAAAAACATTGTTAGTAAAATAGAACATGGAAACACAACTTTAAAGGAACAGAAAAATAATCAACATCTCACCCTGAGGTGCTCTGCAATGTCCTTCTCGTCCACATTACAGATTATTTTTTCCTTGTCACTTTCACGAATATACACAAGCATATAAGCATTTGAGTACTTTGTAAACTTGAAGGGAGAGTTGTTGAAGCCAGGATTTGTTTGTGGTAACTGTTTGACAGAAACAAGGAGAACAAAGATTATATGAATGAACTGAAAGTAAATGGAAACTAACAGGCATGCTGGAAAATCTTACCTCTTCCTCACCACCATACTGCTCCTCTAATGCCCTTTTGATATCCTCTTTGGTCACCCGCTCATCATCAAATTTGAACCTACATGCCATGAGTTTTAAGCTGTGAGATGAAAGACACAATCAGACAGCCCAAGTTCAATGCAAAAACAGATCAGCAGAACTCATATAGTACACAGCAAAGATGCTGCTTGAGAATATGCTTAAAAGAAAAGGCATAAATAACCAAGTTCAAGCATGCCAGTGAGATGAAAGACTGGTGGAGCCAAGTTTAAGAAAAGAATATATACCAACAAGAAACCAGATGCTTAAGTGATCTCATAGAGTTTCATCAAGAATTTTTCAACAAAACCAAGATGGTATGGAATGGGAAAAAAGATTTGCTTAAGACACTCATTTCCTTCACAAGCATTTCAGTCGGTAGAAACATACTGATAAGTTTAAAAAGAAATAATATAAAAGCAAGGATATACATAGATTGCTGAAACCAGCCTCAGTTAACAGATTGCATACCACTGATCTGAGAGAGTTGGTCTGATATAAGCATAGTAGTGTCCACCATGCACACCACCACTGTGAACCAAAACACTGCAAAAAAGGAAAGAATAGTGATTGATTCCGTAAACCAAATTGCACGAATACATATCATAAATAAATAAGGCATGGTAAAGGTTCTATCTTGTCATAAGAGCCAGAGAATGATACCTGTGAAGGGTGTATAGATTGCGGACACTGCGGTCAGCCTCAGGTGATAAATATTTCCCATTCTCTCTATCAAGATCAAGTTGCAAAGGGAACTCATAGCGATCATTTATCTGCATAAATAAGTGAAATAAGCAAGGCACTTTCTACAATCATCAGTCAAACACATAAAAGGACCACCAAACAATAAGAGAACTTGTGTTGTACATCCTAAGAATCATATAATTGAAATTTCTTGCATGAGAATAGAAAATACAAATGGTATGATGGAAAAAAACAAGCAAACCATGTGCATTTCATAAAAGAAATAATTCCAGTCAATTACTAACCTTCACCATTGTATCCCGCATAAAATCATACTCGAACCTTTTAAGTTGAAGTTGGAGAACTGGGGGGAAGTCAATGAATAGGACACCCTTTCTAGCATCCTGAAAACATCCAAAAGCAGAGCACATCATAAAACATTTGTCAAAGAGCAAACCATGCAAAAACTAAAGGCATTTGCAGCATTTTCATTTAAATGCACTTCCCAAGAAATTAAAATATGCAAAAGCTTCAAGTTCCAGAGTTTAAAATTCATGTCACCTGTAATCCATGTTGTTCAGCATGATATTTATTGTCACCTTCAAGACGTTCCACCTCCACATACTTATCAAAAGAAGCATAAACATCCCGACAGCCTTTGACATCAAGCTGAAGATCTACAATTATATATATATATATAAAATTCCATGAGGTCCACAAGATGAATCTCGGATAATTTACTATTATCCGCTGTAACCAAAATCTGTACCATAAAATGACTCCTTTCTTGTTGACTTATAGTCAACATTGATGCATTCAATATAATTCATATGGTGCCCTTCAAATAACTGTTGTATAGTGCCCTCCACAACAGTTCCCTGTGACAGTAAACCAAAATGAATATGAATCCAGTAGTCCTTCACCCACATTTTAGCACATTTTAGCAATGAAGAAACATATCCTAAGACTATTAAACACCCTGTACCTTCATTTTATCTTCAAGCTTTTCACACAGAACCCTATTAAGTTCTTGGACATCATGCTGCATGAAAGAGTCATATGTATCCCAGCCAAAAGACTTTGTCAGCTCTTTTGTTGCTACACTAGTGTCACTGTATTGAAGTTTATAAAACAAACTCTGCAAAGCCAGAGGAATGCTCCCTGATGGGATATCATTCTCAGTCGTTGGCATATGATATACAGCCTGCAATTAACATCTCACATAAAGAGGCTTGTGCATAATTTCAAAAAAAAATTTAAGAAATTCTTCATAATTTCAATAGTTCGAATTACAAAAAGTAGAATACAATAAACCTTTCTGAAATAAGGAATATGATACAGCGTCTGAAGGAGAGAGTTCATGTAGCATGTTGCTCCTTGGTTCTTTAGACCAACATAGCCAGTCTCCTTCTTCGAATCATGTGACCAGTAATCAATGACCTTACGAACAGCAACATCAGCTTCAACTACACACGTGTCATTTACAAGATACCCTCTCCCAGGGTCATACAATTCCCCAAGAGGCATGAATGAAGTGAATCCCCAATCACTCTCACGTGCATTGAACTGGTGCTGCGTGTCTAATAATGAAATAAAGGAAAGTCATGACCATGCATTCAGTTAATTTTGCCTACATCCTAGGAAAATATGCGTATATGTTCATTTCTTTAAGGAAAAACAATCAATAATGAATTTGTTCAAGCTGTTACAAGGTAAATCTCCATTTTCCACATACCAGATTAGACTGCACCTGACCCAGCTCTATTGCATACTTTACCAATGCCGAGGAAACTACAAAGTCCATGTTTCTTCTGGACAGCATATTACACGTGTCTGACCAATTAATCACCATACCAATGTCAACAAAATCCAAGGTTCATATTTAAAGGAAACATTTCTTCTCCTTCATATATTATGTCTTGATCTCTTTGTCTTCAATATAAAATGGTAAGAATTTCAACATCCAAGATAGCTATTAGCCATAGTGACAACGTGAATAACAATGCCCCCTATCTAGTTAAAACACATGAAATGCCCCCTTGCCAAGCAATTATATTCCTTAAGCATTTGTAGTTGCAGTTACAGTTACTCAAGCTTGAATCACCAATGTACACCAAATTCAGTTTAAGCAGCCCTCCCATATTTTCCACCATCATATCTAATGGACAAGACTTCCAGGTTTCATTCCAGATGAACCCTGAGAGTTTATCACACATGACCAGACATGTACAAGGAGCAAACAGTATCAGACACAAATATGATACAAGTAGAGCTCATTTTTTGACAACTAATTTTATATCAAACAAAACTCATCAATGATCCAGGAGGACTACTCCGCAAATGCCACGGCAAAAAATTGAGAAGAAAACCTTAAAAGAAAAATATAAACAAAAACATGCCTAATATAATGATTGCTTAGGAACAAACAGATTTGTCTATCACGATGGTTATGGCAGGTTACTTCCCATTGATATAGTATTGTGTGATTACACACAAACATGCATGCACACATGCACCAACCAAAGTTCAATGGAACTGTCAAGATAACCTTAGCACCAGGATATTGATAAAATGTTTTTGAAGGAGAAAAGATCAGTTCAAGTGCACCAGTAGGGAGAGAATACCTTTCCGAATTGAGTACTTTTGATGAAGTTGATTGATAACAGTCAAGCTAAACTGCGCATATCGACTCCAGCCATATGGCAACGTTGCTGAATCAGCAACATCTAGATACATGGATAAATGATCCACATTGTTACCCTTTGGAAAAATCAATATCCGCCTGACAGCCAATCATGCAGAACATTCAATAATCAAAAGCAGGCACCAAACACCACAAATAAGAAGAATACATCATATTGAGCAATAAGATTTACAGAAATTATCCACGCACCACTTGTAGCCTCCAACAACAAAAACATCAGAGTAGAGCTTCTTAGCATTTAGCCTCGAAAAATTATCAATCGTCCATGTAAACCTAGCAGATGGTGGATCATCCACCGACTGTGAATCAACTGCTGTTGCAGTTTCGGCTTGTGCTACTACAAAAAATTAACCACCATAAAAATAAAAATAATCCAAAACCAAAACATCCGACCTATCAAAAATCATCCCTTGCAGATCCCAGAAAAAAGAAATTACCATCAAACACAAGCAAAAACCCAACTATCCAGTCACAATAAAAAAAATAACGATGCATTAAAATCATGCTTCGATCCTAAAAAAGACGTAACCTTTGCTTTCATATTAGCTCAGTAAACCATGTAAAGAGAAAGCATCAAAGAAAATAAGCAAAAGGCATGATAAAAAATTAAATCATGCATTAAAAATCATGCTTTAATTCTAAAAGAAGCAAACTTTACTTTCACATTAGCCCAGTAAAACAAATAAAAGGAAAGCATCAAAGAAAATAATCCAAACCAATAAAGAAAAAAACAATTTTCTCAGGCACCAAACAGAAAAATAAGGGCACCTTCCATTGGCTGAGGTCCATCAGCAAAGTCAGTTTGTGGGACCAACATCTCATCGTCTTCTTGTTGCTACAGAGAACAAAAGTCAATGTGAGAGCTTTGGATCTGTTAGTCGAGACCCTAGAGAGCTAACGACGGGCAGCACAAATTAAAAATCAAACACTAAGATTAAACAAAATTGAAAAAAACAAAAAAAACCTAACTGATTCAAAAATCGAAATTAAAGTGGAAAAGATAAGCGAGGACGAGTGGGAGATTTAGCAATTACATTTAACGGAGGAGGAGTCATGAGAGTCATGGATGGAGGGTGATTGGTGACCGTCCGATCGAGGAATCGGAGAGGAGTGTAAAGTGAGAAGTTCAGAGAGGGGTGGGGGGAAGAGATTGGTGTAGAAAAAGGGGGGGAGGAGAGAGAAGAAGGAAGAGGGGTTTACTGTTCTAGTACGAGAGAAAAGGTACAATATTGGTATATTGTGATCATTTATAGGTAACAAGTGAAAAACGGAGTGCATTGCGATTCGGTGGCCCTTTGCATGGGTAAGAATGAAAAATTAAATGTTTTGGTGATTATTTTTATTTTTCCTTTTAATTTTTGTTATTAAGAGGTTCATCTCGTGAGTGATTAAGATTGTTCTCTCCTTTTGTCTTTAATTTTATGGATTTAAATTCTGGGAACAGTAATTTATTAGATTTTTTTTTATTCACTTTAATATATATATATATATATATATATATATATATCGCTTGAAATAGTATTGTTTGTTTCGAAGAATAGTAAAGAAATGAATAGAGTAATTAATTGGTTCATAGATCTCTACAAAGATGGTTTGGTTTTGTTTTTATCGTGACAAGTGTGTATATTTTAGGAGTGTAGTAATGTTGAATGTGAGACCATCGGGTATGCTCAGAGGTTGTAGAGGTTGTAGTGGAATTGAATTGTAATTATTGACATGGTAGTAATTACTTCATCTTATTTTTTTTTTTTAAAAATCATATCTAGTCTATAAAAAAAAATAACATTTAATTTAATATATTTTAAAATAAAAAATAATTTAAAAATAATCTCAAATTTAAAAACAACGGAGAAATTCCTGTATAGTATTATTTAACATTGTGTTTTAAATAAAAAATTTGTTAAATTTTTGTTTTTTAAATTAAATTTCTTAAATTTTCAGATTATTTTAATATGCTAATATTAAAAAAATTTATAAAATATAAAAAAATTATTTTAATATATTTTATAAAACAACTAAAATCTTGCATGGATCAAAAATCACTTATTGGGCGTGGATTGTATTTTTAATTCAAATTTCTCAACTCTCAAATATTGGAATTAGTGTGAATGATCATAATTTTGTGAATGATCATAATTTAGTGGATTATAAGATAACATTAACATAATCGTTAATTTATTTATTTATCTATCTTTTTTTTTAGATTAACGTGGGTGTCCGGGCCAGCTTGCGCGCACCACGACTAATCTCACGGGCCCTGAAGTTAACGACCATGTAAGTCTCTAGTGGCCATCATATGAGCAACCAAGGACTCGAACCTGAGACCACAGAGGGAGCAAACCCCTTAGTCCCAAGTCTTTACCATTATTTATTTATCTATCTTGATAATATTCAATCTAAATCATAGATTATCCAAATCCGTCAAGCACGTAGCATGATCATGATCAACTCCAGGACAAGTCTTATTAGATCCCAAACTACGCTAAAGATGCTGTAAATATTTTTGAGAAACATTTTGAAAAAAATAACACAAAGTCTTCGTCGAGAAACATGCTTAGCCAGGAAACTGACTTCAAGGTCTTGACCAATCAGGCCACAATTGACCCACAATTCAGACTTTTTGCAAAATCCACCAGGCCTTTATTGGCATGTATATTCTCCGAACTTCCCCAATCCCTTTGTTTTTCCTCCATGGATGCATTGACGTTGAATGTCGGATAACTAGTCACGCATTCCAGAACGAAGAAAGGTTTCAATAAATCAATTGAAAAACCTTGAATGAGGAGGTTTATGGCGGATTATTTGAATGAAGGGTTAACAGGAGAGGAAAAAATCCAGTTGAACCCATAACACGGTCTACTTAGGGTAAAACCCAAACATTAAACGATTCATTTTTTTTTTCCCATCAAGATAACCTTGTTTTGATCTTATCATGGGTTAACCGAGTTGACTCGTGATCATGTCTTATCTTCATCTGAGTTTGAGTTGTATAACTATATAGCGAACTTAACTTCTTTTACCCGCTAGGGATCAAGAGTTCAAATACTTCTTTAGAATTTGATCACAAAACACGTCGACAAAAGATTTTTTATTCATGTGAATTACAGAGAACCAAAAACAAAAGCAGTGCTCCAGAGAGGAAGGTGGCCAAGTGAAATGCTAGACATGATTCAAATTAAGATGAAAGATTATGAATTTCAAAGAATCCGAAAACTTATCATTTGATGACAGGGTCTGCAAACTTTTGTACAAACAATGCCATTCTTCGAGAGGAATTACATCATAACCCTTCTTGTCAAAAATGGACCTGCAAGAATGAGCAGCCAATAAAACATTAACTAATACTGAATCATATGATGAGCTGTGCTTCCTTTTTTCTTCTTTCATCAAGCAAGGACTGTTTGTTGCTTCTGACCAACCTATTCTAAATGAAAAGAACTGATGAAATTATTTAGCATGTCGTTTCAAAATCCCCCCTCCTTTTTCCTGAAAAAAAACTAAGCCATGGCCTCTAAGGGATCTTCCAACCCCTTAGAGGCCTTTGATACTCATCATCTTCTATTTTATCTGTTCTCACTTCCTTTAGTTTCATCAAGAAGCCAATCAGAATCTAAGTCAGCGTGTTTGAGCGGGCATACCTGAGGCATCTTTCAACAGTAATCAACATTTAATCTAGCATCCAGTATTTTCTCTTCACGCCCATGCTACTGTGCGGCCATACAAAATATGACAAGGAAATATTATTATTCAGACTAGGAGCACAAGAAAGCAGAGAGCTGCTTTCAAGTTGAAATCAGCGTCTGAACATATACAATTCAGAGAAGAATTGAAATGAAAGAGAATTAAGAAATAGACGTGTGCACTGGCCACCTACTAATTCTATACAGGAGATCCCTGCACTTGTAAAGAGCATGGATGCAAATCTTGCAGTTTTCTTATGTCCCAGCAACAAAAGTGGTCACAATATTCTTCCTAATAAAATCCATTAAATCCATGTGTACCAGGTAAAAGGACACCAAGTTCTGCATGGTTTGACACCTGAAAAATATAGAACATTCTACTCGATTTCTCCTCACATGATTGGTCATGCTTATCCCAATGAAAAATGTTCTAGTCTCCGTTTCTCCTTACATGACAACTTGTGGTTAACCCAGTGAATAAAAAGCAGATATCCAAGTGCGAGAGCAAGTACCTATTGGCCAGCAGTTAAGAGGCAGAGATTGCTTTGTAACCTTCCTTCTCAAGTGTCTTTGCTATGGAAATATCACCGGTTTTTACAATTTTGCCATTCTCCTAAAAGAACATAGAAAAAAACAAATTCAGGAGTCAGGACAATATTAAAACATTCATCACAGCCACAGTAGTTTCTCTATCTCACGGTATAGTAACACGAACAGTTTTTTGACAAATTAAAAAGCATCACAACCACAGGAATAGAAATCAAGTAGTTGAGCAATATTGCATAATATGGATATTTCTCACAATCATTAGAATTGAAAACCCCCCCAAGTACAGCTATGAAGTTTTTTACTTTATTTTTTATCTTCAGGAGAATATCAGATTCCCCGCCACAGGAAGCAGCCAAGGAGTGAGGTGTAAGAAGAAGCACATAACTTTTTGTAGCTCCCCCGGGTGTTTATATATGTTGTATAATTGTATTATTTCATGAAATGCAACTATAAATTGATTTCCAATGAAGACTGACCAATATTACAAACATACAACTAAAAGATTCATTGGGATCAATGCACTACTTCGTAATATAGATCTCTTTATCACATCAAGCACACCGTTACCAACAACAAATAGGATGCTCCAATTGACTCACCATGATATGAATGCACGTGGGCTTGATGAATTCCAGAAGCCGAAGATAATGAGTAATCATCAAAACAGCATTGTTTGGGGTCAACATCCCATTCACTGCTTTTGCTACATCTTGAAGGGCATCGATATCCAACCCAGAATCAATTTCATCTAATATAGCCAATTCTGCACCCAAAACCTAGAACACACAAAGCCCAAATTGATTTCCAAACAATACAAGAACAGATTCCAGTTTGTTTCTCACAAAAACTCCAAAATAATTAAAGCAAGTCAAAAACTACCGCAAGTTGTAAAATCTCATTCCGCTTTCTTTCACCACCACTGAACCCTTCATTCACATTTCTATTAAGAAAATCACTCTTCATATTCACAAGCTCAAGTTTTGGAAACAAATACGCATAGAACTGCAATAAAAAAAACAAAATATCATTGAAGAAAAATATAGATACAATCATTCAACTGGACAAACGCAAAATTTCATAATCATACCTCGATAGGTCCAAGTTCAGGCAGACCGAGTTTCCGTCTTCGCGCATTATAAGCCATGTTAAGAAAATCAATATTGTTAACGCCAGGAATCTCAACTGGTGACTGAAAACTCATAAAAAGCCCAGCAAGTGACCTTTCTTCTGGCTCCATGTCAAGCAAGTTCTCACCTTTAAACACTACACTCCCTCCAGTTACCTCATAATCCGGATGCCCAGCAAGAACCTTACAAAAATTAACAGAAACCATTAAATCTTCCGATCATAAAACCATAATTAACCCTTTAATCCTCTTAACCATGATTAAACTAACATAAAGTTCTAACCTTTGAAAATGTGCTCTTACCAGACCCATTTTTCCCCATAATAGCATGAACCTATTCACAGATAAAAAAACACCCACATAATTAATCATGCTGGATTTTATTTATTTATAAAATAAATCAACACTTAATAATCTTTGAACCACTTTAACTTATCAACCAACCTCTCCTTCGTAAACGACAACGTTGACGCCTTTGAGAATCTCCTGTTTCGACTCAGCAATCACAGCGGTCAAATCCTTGACTTCCAGCAACGGCCTTTTCTTCCCTGAATCGGTTCCAGTAGTCCCTGAGGTTTCGATGGCAGGGACAGAGGCAGTGACTGAAGGAAGACGGCGGGTGGAGCGGAGACGGAGAGAGCGAGTGGCAGAATATGTGAATAAGTTTGAATTAAGGGGCAGAGTTGAAAGTTTAACCGGAGGAAGAGAATGGATGAGTGGTGGCTGTAGAGAGGGAGAAGGCGAGGAGAGAGTGAAGCGTAAGGCCATCTTTTTGGAGCGAAAAGGTTAAAAATCGTTACAGCGATCGTTGAAGACACTGGAGATGCTCTGAGGTTTTTCCTTTCTTATGTTGCAACGTCAGATGCTGTCGGGATGGGCCTAGTATGGTCTCCTTACTGGAAAAATGGCCCATGATTTTGGACTATTGGGCTTTGAGTCAAAATATTGATGTGAATAGACTCTTGGGTAATCTTGGATGTGTTATTTTGAGAATTAATGCACGATTTTTTGGAGTCATCAAACCTAATTTAGACTATATGTTTTGACTATAGTTTGGTAGAAGAAAAAAGATAAATATATATATATATATATTTTAATATTTTTTATGTATTTTTAAAATATAAATTACAAGGGGATATGTTTTTTCTATCTTTAATATTTTTATCTTTTTTGTTATGGAACAATAATTTAACACTACTTCAAAATATAAAAGTATTTATATAATTTTAAAAAATATTAAATTTAGCCTTTTTAAAATGCAGTAAAAAAAGGATTTTTTTTGTAATTACATGGTAGATAAAAGTATTTACCCCCCTTAAAAATTATTATCAATATGAGATTAGTAAATCTAACATCTCCAATATTGTAAAAAGATTTCCAAAATCAAGAAAAAAGGACATGACTTTTTGGGTGGGGTAAGGGCAAGCATGGGAGCACCAGCAATGGCCCATCGCAAATTTGTATAAAAATAAAACTATAGAGCCCACAAGGACATAAGGCTAGTTTGTGGACCAACATCCTTGAACAAAGTTTGAGGGCTGTCTAGCATTTTTGACACGCGTGATATAAAAGAAAACTCCCACGTCCAGTCTTGCTTGCTAGGGAAGACCTTTGGGATGCCGGCAACTAGAAAAATAAAGAAAGAATTGTTCCCACGTGTTACACTTCCCTCTCCTTAACCAGCAACCGACGCTTTTTTCACCCAACCACAGAATGCTTAGAAGACCCTTTTTAGTCCTTGTATTTTTATTTTTATACTGTTTCCTCCCTGTGTTTTTATTACTAATATCAATCCTTTACTTTCAAAATGAGTCTTCCAATATCATGACATGTGCTCGGACTCGGATTTTCCAACTAACGAATCATTTTTTACAAAAAATTATTTTTTTATTAAAAAATTATTTTTTATGTTTTGGATTGTTTTAATATGGTAATTTTAAAAATAATTTTTAAAAAATTTTAAAAATATTATTTTAATATAAAAATTACTTTAAAAAATCACTATAAACAAGCTTGTCGAGTTTCTAAGTTGATGATTTAAAAATAAAAGTCAAAAAGAATTTCACGTTAAAACAACATTATTTGATTTATCATACTAGGTGTAAAGCACTTATGAGATCATATAATAGTAAAGCTTACTAATCACCTCCGAGATTGTTTGTTTTTGTTTTATAAAGTGCTTTTAAAATTTTAATTTGCTGGAAAATATATTGAATAAAGATTTTTTTTCAAGTGTTTTGAATTATTTTAATGTATTTATATTAAAAATATCATTAATTAAAAAAAATTAAAATATATATTTTATTACCATGCCAAACACATTAATAAATATAAAATTATAAAAAAAAATATACATTAATAAATATAAAATCATATAAAAAATATTTGAGAGGGTGATAATCTTATTTTTAAAAAATAAATTTCACTTAAAAATTGAAAAGAAAAATTTACTGCAGAAAGAAAAAACACTGTGAAAGAAGCTTTTAACCGCCAGAAAAACAGTAAACTACCCAACAAGACACTGTGTCACTGTCTTCTCCCCTCGTTTTATGTACCTTCAACGAATGTATAAAAGTACAAAACACAACACCAGAGAGGGAGCCCAAGAAAAACAAAGTACTGAGAAGCGAAAGAAAGAAAAGACTGGCCTTCGAAGCAAGCAAAACCAACCCAACCCCTCACCTCTTCTATTTTTATATATCTATCATCACCTCTTCAACAAGCCAATTTAACCCTCCATCAATCTTTTCCTTCTTCAATGGCCGCGGCGCCTTCACCTCCTTGCATCCACATTTTCCTCGCTTCTATTCTTCTTCTCTCAAATTTTCATCTGGGGTTCTCTTCCTCCTCCTCTACATTGCAAGAAAACCATAGCAATGGGTCTTATTCAGGCCAAATCAACTCAAACTCAGTTCTTGTAGCCCTTCTTGACTCACATTATACAGAACTGGCTGAACTTGTTGAAAAGGCACTTCTTTTACAGACCCTTGAAGATGCTGTTGGTAAACACAACATCACCATCTTTGCTCCTAGAAATGAAGCTCTCGAACGCGATCTTGATCCCGAGTTCAAGCGGTTCTTGCTTGAACCTGGCAATCTCAAGTCTCTCCAGACTCTCCTACTTTATCACATTGTCCCCAACAGAATCAATCTCAGCCACAACTCTTCTCTTCACCATCACAGCACTTTGTGCCGCGACAGAATCAAGCTCGGCAGTCAATCCGGCGAGAAGTTAATAGACTCGGCGAAAATCATTCAAGTGAATGCAGTGGAGAGGCCAGATGGCGTAATTCATGGGATTGAAAGGTTGCTAATCCCACGATCTGTTCAACAAGATTTCAACAATCGCAGGAGTTTGCAATCAATTTCTGCTGTGAAACCAGAAGGAGCACCAGAGGTTGATCCAAGAACACACAGGTTGAAGAAACCAGCACCACCAGCAAAACCTGGTTCAGCCCCGGTTCTACCAATCTACGATGCAATGGCACCCGGCCCATCTCTTGCCCCGGCTCCAGCTCCTGGTCCAGGTGGACCTCATCACCATTTCAATGGAGAAAGACAGGTTAAAGATTTCATTGAAACCCTTCTCTTGTATGGAGGATACAATGAAATGGCTGATATTCTTGTGAATTTAACATCATTAGCAACAGAAATGGGAAGATTGGTATCTGAAGGTTATGTGCTAACAGTTTTAGCCCCAAATGATGAAGCAATGGCTAAGCTCACAACAGACCAATTGAGCGAGCCAGGAGCACCGGAGCAGATAATCTATTACCATGTGATACCAGAGTATCAAACTGAAGAAAGCATGTACAATGCTGTTAGAAGATTTGGGAAGATTTCTTATGATACATTAAGATTGCCACACAAAGTTTTGGCACAAGAAGCTGATGGGTCTGTGAAATTTGGACATGCTGATAATTCTGCTTATTTGTTTGATCCTGATATTTACACAGACGGAAGAATCTCTGTTCAAGGGATTGATGGGGTTCTTTTTCCATTAGAGGAGAAGGAGAAATCGGATACAAAGACGGAAATGAAGAGTGTTAAGGTTGCTGCTAAGCCGCAAAGGAGAGGTATGTTCCCTTGAATTTCGTTTGCTTAGTGTTTTATTTTTAAATCTCGTCTCGGCGTTATTTCGGTTTTGGTTTAGATGTTTCGGTTGTTTATTTGGCCGGAGCTGTAGAGGGCTTTTTTTTACTACAGGTGTGTTGTATTGACTTTGCTTGCTCTGCTAGTTTTTCTTTTTTTAGTTACTGTCCACCTTCCAGGGTTAATTTCGATATGGGCCGATATTTCTATTTCGGTTCAGATATTTCGATGGTTTATTTCGCGGGGAGGGTAAAGGGTTTTCTTTTGTCTTTTTCTTTTTTGTGATCATGTTATTGAATTTGCTGACCTTGCATTGTTACAGTCTTGAGGTTCTTATTTTGTGGACTTCTTTGGGAGTTAATTTTAATGTTGACCGATATTTCGGTTTTAGTAAAAAAGTTCCGGTGGTGGCTTTGGCCAGGAAAGGGTGGGTTTTGGCTTTTGGGTTAGGATTGGCCTGGGGGATTGTGAGTGTCGGTGGTCAGAGCTCGCCAGAATGGCATATTTGTCTTTTCCTTCCCCTCCCCACTTTTGGTGGGTCTTCACTCTTTAGTTTGTGAGACATTAGTACATTGCAGAAGATATGATATCTGTGGTGCTCGTAACTTAATTATTCTGCCTTTGATTTTGTTAATCACAATTATCAGAAGCTAGTGGACTAAAAAATTTGAGATTATTCTGAAAATATTCCTTTTAACATTACATGAGCTGAGCCAGCCATCTCCTCTCTTAATTTGATTCATGATCTCTTAGGACAATGCCTTGCAACTACCAATGAAGTTTATTATGACATTATTATTTATTTATGTAGATGTTGTGAAGCCAACATCCCTACCAATTCCATAGATTATAGCAAGAATGGTATAGAACATGAAAGGTAAAATAAAATTATTACCTACTCTCATTTTTTGTTATATTTCATCCATACTTA
This sequence comes from Populus euphratica, assembly GCF_000495115.2. NCBI lineage: Eukaryota > Viridiplantae > Streptophyta > Magnoliopsida > Malpighiales > Salicaceae > Populus > Populus euphratica. The sequence goes on from NW_011499893.1 coordinate 872,558, forward strand.
TAAAACTCAACTCAGTTTAAATTTTATTTTATTTTGAACTTATTTTTTCTTTTTTTAATAAAATGACTTGTTTCATTTTATTTTATTTTAAATCAAAATAAAGTCTTGCACCCTTATAATCTATAAAAAAGACTTGGATGAATAAAAATACACACACACACTAGTTCCTGCCATAACAAGAACTATAGTGTTTTGTTTGTAATGCCGACTTGCACCCTTCTTAATTACAAAGGCCAACAGAAGACAGGGTGTTTTTGCTCATTTATGTCTATGATCTTAGCACACAATAAATTCATTTGGTTTGAAAACAATTATTGGGCATGATTTATTTTGTTTTTATTAGAAGTTATTTGAGTATATAGTATACAGTTAGCGGTTCTGGGACCATCTTTTAGCATACAGTTGGAGTATCCTGTCAAACGCTACGCAAACTGGAAACTCCATTATGTATTTCAAAGCATAGAGTTGGTATCCACACGTTTCTTTGACTTCTTGTATTATATATAAAAAATCAGACCTCTCTGTTCCTCTTTGTACTGTTGCTTTTCTAGCTGTGAGAAAGAACTGCACAGATCTCTCCCGTGTCAGGCTTGGATAGCTACACGGAGGATATGCCCTCCATGCAATTGCCACTCTGGAGTGTTTAACATTGTTTAGCATGCATGACAAAATCAAGTATTGATACAAATGCATGTTGGTTGGTTGATTAGGGCAATTATTTTAGGTTTTATGTTGCTGTCGAGTGTTGGTTTCATGAACCTGTCGAAGTTAGCACGTAGCTTTCAGTGACTAAAGGGTGTTTAACACTTTAACGTGTATAATATTTGGCAGGGAAGTTGCTTGAAGTGGCTTGCAGGATGCTCGGGACATTTGGGCAAGATTCACATTTCACCACATGCCAGTAAATAAAGACTTCCTTGTATGAAAAGGAATACTTCAAAGAAGGATAAAGGTGATATTCTTAGGTTGATTCTACTCCTAATCCATCTATAAAATATAAGGTTTGATGTCGTTGTTCTTCGTTAGGGTTTCTTAATCTGCGTTGACAAATCACAGCAACCTAACAACCAAGGAAAATCACATAGGAACCATTCGTTTAGGTCTATTCCATGTAATCGACATTATTTTATACCATTTCTCCATGACCTAGACTCATTCCAAGCTGTGCAGCATGTGATTGTTGAGGTCAACCTCCCAGCAGTATCCAGTGCATTGCTTACATCCTTCAAGAGCTCACACATTGACAAAAAGGCACGATGTTAGAAAAGCATACATGATGAAAGTATAGAACTTGATGTCTACAAGATGGCGTCATTCGGTTAAGATAGAAAAAAGCAAAGATAGTAGAGATGAAAAGAACTTGTTTTCATATCCTTCATAAAAATTCACTTCAAATTGCCCCTTAAATATTTAATTTATATATTTATCTTTAATTTTCCAACCAAATGTGTTTTTTTAACTTTTATCCCGGCACATTAACCAAAACAAATGGTAATTTATCACTGTGAAACTAAAAAATGTAAGAAAGTCTTCTTCTTTTATATACACACACGCACAATTCCCTTTGAACCTTCTTGATGTTTGAGCTAATTCCATGTCAATGTGTGACTTGTTTGTTTTACTGAACCTGAAAAGGGCAACAATTTGCTATCAAGTAAAGTAAATACATCTTTCCACCACAACGTAAAAGGAAATCACAGCCTAAAAATTGAAGTTTTACTGTGAATTGTTTATGCTAATGATAGCATGACATGGCTTAAATGCAGGTGAGCTGCTGAGATCATGCAAAGTCCTTGTATCTGAATTTTCTTCTCTACAAATAGGTTCTAGTTTTTCACATGGGAAGCCGGCAACCAAAGGTGAAAAGGGATCATGGTGTGATGATGTTCTTATTGTTTTTGTGTTACTCAAGTTCCATGATTGCATGGGAAGAAAAGGGTCATTGTCCTTAGTTTTAGAGGCCCTTTGAACAGCAAAAGATATTCTTCTCCTTTTTTATTTTAATTTTTTTTGTCCTTTTTGTGTGCCAAGTATGGTGGTGGTGAGCTGTCTGGTGTTGGTTAGTGGAGAGGGGAAAACTATGGAGGAGGTGAGGAGTAAGTATTCCATGTGGGCTTCCCACTACAATAAAAGAAGGCAGGCAGAAATATGTGGGAATAATAAAATAAAAGTATTCTTTTGTGTTCATGCACAATTAGAGAAAAGAAAATTGTAATTAATTTTTTGTGCAATTTCTCTCTCTTTTATTTACCTTTCTTTCTTTTCCAAGCACTTCAATTAAAGCTTCTCCCTCCCTCCCTCTCTATCTCAAAGTTAGCATTGATGCTCTGGCCAAAGGGCATTGCTGTGTATCATCTAATTGCTCATTCTTCACACAATTCAGTACTGTAATATGCGTTGTTTCACCCCTTTCAACAATTTTCTATTGCGAGCACCGATTCACAGATCTCAAACAAGGAAATGAGTTTGTTGTAGGGATAGTTGTTTATTTTTCCCTTTCTATCTCCATGCCAAACTCTCTTCTAACTAGGAACACATTTCATGGGGCAGATGGTGAGACCATCCAAAATACTAATTTAAAAAATATTACTTTCGTTCTAGTAATTAAAATAGCTGGTTCTAGTAATTGAAATAACATTGAAGTGAAAATTCTTCTTCTAAATAAATTAATTACTCCCCCTATTTGGATCTCAAAACAGACAACTTAATGCCCGAGTAATTGAAGATAGAATCATACATACACATCAAACTCCCCCCAAAGAGAACATGCTTGCAACAAATCCTCAGGCGAGATCAATTCTATGCAGAACAGCACAGAAAGAATAAGGGCCCATTAGCAACAGCAACAACAACGGATCAAACAAACCTGTGCCCGGAGCACGACTGTGGAGGCAATAGATATCTATAAGATTGATCATTCCTCCAGCTTTCTCTAAGGGAATTCTGACAAAATCTGCAAACTAAGCAACAACAAAGAAAATTTGATATTCTCTTCTTTAAGGGAAGAAAATCGAGTAAAACAATATATATTTAAGAAGCATACTCAGCCAACAAAAGCAGGTACTATTAAGAAGATTCAACTATATTTCTCTTATGAAACAATTAAGCCATGAGAAACGCATACAGACAGGTGGCAAACGAAATAGACCTGACGGGACAGTTGTTGATGATACATGGCACCAGCAGACTCTTTTGTTACTGGGGATATGATACCAACACTCTACAGCCACTCTTGCATGTCTTCTTTGGAACCCATTTCCTCATCATTTCCAGAACTACTTTGAGAGTTCGAGCCAGACAAAGCTTCTGCCTAATCTTCTCTGCTAGCATGACCATCTCTTGAGCCTTGCGCTGTAGATTTAAAAACCACAGAACATAAAGCAGCAGCAGCCTAACCCATAGTGATAAAACAATAACAATTTAACTCAACACTTGTACACAAGCCAAAACCTAGCTATTGCAGTCTCGTTTCAAAGCCAAACATTCAGATAACTCACTTCTCACGTAATCTAAGCAATGCACACCAGCCCCCGTCAAAACCTCACAATTGCAGTCTCCAAATCCAAAAGTTCAGATAATTTGCTTCTCACATGGTCTAAGCAATGCAACAGTCCATGTGCGTAATAGTTCATGTCAAGTTACTTCAAATACTAATACATTACTCTATTGTTAAATAGCGATAAAATGAAATTAAACATCTCCCGCAAGCTATAATCTTTTTCAGAATGACCAAAAAGAAAGTGATTGAGCAATAACAATTTGGCTTAACACATTAGACACAAGTCAAAACCAAAATTATTGTTCTCGTTTCTTGCATAATCTAACAAATGCAAGACCATATCCTCAGCATCGAGTTATTTTTAACCACTAATCCATTAATGTTTCCTGGATAACCCAATAATTACAACTAATTATCTCCTACAAGCTCGTACATGAACACATTGTTCATATGCAATTATAAAATACTAGTCCATTATCAGACAACTCAATAACATCAGTTAAAACTAAACACCATCTACGAGAAATAAACTTTCTGGAAATAAAACAATTACCATAAGAGCATTCTAGTCTTGAAAAGCCTCTTGCATACTCTTGCCAGTACTCTCCCACATCTCCTGCTCTTTCCTCAATATCCCAGCCACACCCACCAGCCTCAATGACTCAGCACTGGGGTATAACCCACCACCCGAACCCGAACAGAACCGGAACCCGACCCACCACCACTATCATTACCAATCTCCCAAGCCCTTCCTCTCCAACAATCCCAAAACGTTGTCAAAAAAATCACCAATTCCCCGCTTCCCTCTTATCACTAAAGTCACCACAACACTCCTCGAATGCATTGAAATTTGAAACCGGATCCAGGGTGAGTGAAACATTGACTTGGTCGACTTCTTTGGTGAAAATATGTGTTACAGAATTCAAAGAGATTGGTATTGGACTTGAACTGTATGTGGTGGCATTGGAAGGAAACCGGAGGAGACGGTGTGTGGTGACGGTTAGGAGGCCTGATTTAAATGGCGGGAAGTCGAGGGAATTGATGGAGGTGGTTGTTGTGGTGGGTTCGGTTTCAAGGTCTACGGCGGAAAGGAGGTTGCAGTCTACTTCGGTTTGGTGGAGGACTGGACAGCCACTGCTGGTCACGGAGGCCGGTAGGAAGAAGCCGGGGTGTTGCTGGTCGACATTGTCGTAGATGTTGTGCCATCTGAGTTTGGATGTTCTGTGTTTTGTTTTTTTTTTCAAGTCAAGTTCGTTAAGATATAGTACAAGGTAACTTTGAGGGTTAATTCTATGTTAGTCCTTGTAATGTATTTAAATTAATTTATTAGTCCCTTTTAATGATATATAGTTGAAATGGTCGCATAAAGTGAAGCCATTATATTTTTTTCATGATCTATGAAATTGTAAAAAACCCTTCTAATTAAAAAAAAATAAAAAAAGAGTAATGAAGTCCTTATAATTCTAAACTAGTCCCAGTTTCTTTTCGTGAATTCTTCCCTTCTTATGATTAATACGGTGGACAGCTGCATAATGCTAGTTCTCTTTAGCACGAATCAAAAGAAACAATGAGGAGGGACAAATGTGTTAAATCAAAGAAATATGTGAACAATTAGCTACAGTTTAAATATTGGGGAATTATTGCTTAGTAACTGTACACATGAGGACAAGCATGTAGTTATCCTTTTATTTTTAGCAGAGAAAAAAAAAGAGGAAAAAAACGCGCTAGTGGTAGTAGGTTTGTGGCTTCTGGCTAGCCTACAAAGTACAAACTCTAGAAAGATAAACCCGCCTTCCTCCTGTTAAAGCTTAAACCCTAACACCCTCTCTTCTTGCTTGCTAAATTGAGTAAAAATCTCTGCAACTTGTAAAGTAGCAGTCTTGATGATCAAAAGATGAAACCTTTCTTCAATTCCCGTCGTCCTAAGCATCACAAGCAAAACGGCAACACCGCTCCTCTTAATCAACAGGTACTATAGCCCTCTCTCTGTCTGATAATTTTGTATGTTAAAGGGTTTTTTATTTGTTCTAATTTAGAGCTGTTTTTGTTTTTTTCCTCTTTTTTTTGTTGAATTTATCAGGCTTTTTCAACTAACCCATCTTTAGCAAATTCAATGCCAATGCAACCGCAACTGGGTTTAATCAATCCTCAGATTCCAATTCCTTTCAATAATTCAAACACCCTTTTAAGCAATGGACAAGCGATGGCTAATATGCCACCTTTGATGGCTCAACAACCTGGTATAGTGAGCGGACCTAATGATCTGGCTATCCTTCAGTTACAAAATCAAGTCAACAAGTTGAATGCTTTAAAGATGTTGATGGATCAAGTAAACCAATTGCAAGGAGAGCTGTTTGGTCCTAGTTTCTCCAATTTGCCACAACAACTCAATCAAAATATGGGTTTGTTACAAAATCCAATGCAGAATATGATGAACCCTGTTATGCCTTTGCAAATGCCAATAAATTCTCAAGTTGGTTCCTTTAATGTCCCTTCAAGCAATCACCAAGTGGTAGGTGCTCAAAGTCAGAACTTTTTTGTAAATCCACCGTTTGGAGCCGAGCAACGAGTTAATCCCAACCAGCCCAACTATGCAATGCCGACAACTAGTGCATTTGGATCGAAGCTATTGCATGTTGCAGATCAGCAAGTCCAAGGGAAATTGTCTGCGTCACAGCAAGGTCAGAGCTTTTTGATGCCCACAGTGGGTGCAAATGGACCAAATGTTGCAACTCAGCAAGTGGAAGGGAACTTGCCTGCATTACAGCAAAGTGAGAAAGTTCCAATGCCTGCAATGGCTGCAAATGGAGCAAAGCCATTGCCTATTGCAACTCAGCAAGGGCAAGGGAACTCATCTGCGTCTCAGCAAAGTTGGAACTCGCAGCCCTCTACATACAATAGGTGGCAGGTAACCGTATTTAACTTGGACGATTTCTTTCTGGGTTCGTGTCATTTATGCAATCCAGTGATCATGGTTTGTTTTATGCACTTTCCATGCTTCAGTATGCTATCATTCATGGTAGCTGGCACGTTTTTCAAGTTGCTTCTCTAATTTTTTAGTGAGGTTTACTCACTTGCAATTTAATTATTTGGCTTTTTGTATATGAAATTTGTTCCAAATCTTTATGTAGTTTTGTCGATGCTTTTCTCTTTATTTTTTCCGTTACCTCTCCAAAATGTCGTGCATTCCCAATTGATGGCTTTCCTACAAATATAGATGAATTCAAGTTTTTTGTCCTTGTTGTAGGGTAATACTGCCAGAAATGGCCAGAGTAGCACTCCAAAATCCAAATGGGAAAAGTCTTCTGGAAAAAACTTCAAAAATAATCGAAATAGAGGGCGATCACAATCAGGGTGTGTATTGAAACTTTTGGTTTCTATGTTCCACTACTATATGGAATTGTCTTTTAATAATCTGAAATTCAATTTCTGCAGACACCAGAAATCTGATTTCAATTGCATGGATAATGGAAAGAGAAAGCTTGAGTTTTCTAATGAACATGGCAGAAAAGGTTTGTAATCTTAGACCTTACTACAAGCTCACCTCCTCTTCGTATGTCTTGAGGGAGATAGGTGGTTTAAACCTTGTTCTCTAAAAATGCGTCAGGGAACGGCAATGAGAGGGTAGCAAAATTTGGTCGCGCTGATCTTACAGACCAAGCTACAGAAGAGAAAAGGTAATGCTTGCTTGATCTGTTGTTACTTACCAATTTGAGAAAGTGTCATATCAGGGTGACCTCGTAGACCTCGTATTATTATTCAAGTTACTTCAAGAATGCAAATGCTAGGGCAGGCAGGTAAACTGCCATTGCCTCTTTCTTCAATCCACTTTTACACTACTAATTTCTGTATTTTGTTTGTTTGCTGGTTTAACTCTGTACATCAGTAAACCTAGCAGAACTTTTTTTTACACAGAACAAGAAATCAAACAATGGCGTGAATCACGTAGGAAGCACTACCCAACAACAACCAACATCGAGAAGGTTCAATCCTGTTCTGTGCTATTATGCTGTATTTAATTATTAACTCAAATAATTGAGCTGATCATGAACTTGACACCTGGCAGAAGCAGATGGAGGTCATTGATAGAGAGGCCAACTTTCGTCGCGAGGTAAAACCCCTGACCACCTCCCCCCCCCACTCCCCCCCCCCCCCCCCCCCCCCCATCTATTGTATTGTATATTTGGCACATATACTAGGGCCACTTGACAAGACCTTGTTTGTATAATATGTTCTTCCATGAATGGTCAATTTTTTCTGGCAAAATATATAATCCCAATGAACATTTTATTCCACAGCATAGATCTCTTCCTTGTTTGAAATTATAGCCTTTTACATAATTCATCACTAGAAAGCTCATTTTATAACGGGGTGAAAGAGAGTAAGAATGGGTGCATTATGAAAGGATTGTTTGGTTTTTTTTAAGGTGATGGAAATTTATATCAAGGAAAGGAACTAGTGAAAATTTTTAAGCTACAATATGCTTCAACTTTTGGTAATTTGTTGGACGTGTTTGATGCAGCAACTCAAGGAGATTTTGGCAAAGCAGGCTGAGCTAGGAGTTGAAGTCGCAGAAATACCGCCAGACTATCTGTTAGATTCAGAGAAGCTAGGAATTGAAGTTGCAGAAATACCACCACCACAGGTGTTAAATTCAGAGAAACTAGGAGTTGAGGTTGCAGAAATACCACCACGGCATCTGTTAGATTTAGAGAAACAAGAGCATGGAAGGGAAGATAACAGAAGGTCCTCGAATAAGAAAGGGAAATTCTGGAACAAGCATGATAAAAGAGGAAGATTTAACAAAAAAGGTCGGTCAGCCAAGCAGGTTGGATCAGCAAATGAAGAAAGGAAGCCAACACTATTGGAGAAGCTTCTGAGCACAGATATAAAGAGAGATAAGCGCCAATTATTGCAGGTTTTTCGGTTCATGGTGGCGAACTCTTTCTTCAAGGATTGGCCAGAGAAACCTTTGAAATTTCCTTCAGTAGTGGTCAAAGAAGATGGTTATGAGGATGAGATTGTAGAAAAAAAATCCTCACTCGTCGGGGAAGAAGTTTCTGAAGACAGGAACAACACAATAGCTGAAAACTTTGGTGATAGGGATGACAACATGGAACATGATGCTCAAGTCGAGCTGGGGAATTGTTTTGTCAGGGGAAAATGTGATATTGTTGACGAAGTTGATAGGGTTGAAGAGGGAGAAATTGTTGACTAACATTGCACCTTCCTGTAAATGTGTCAAGCATTGTAATTTCACCACCCCTTCAGGATTTGTAAACTATGTTCACTCTCTTATTAACTATCCAGTTTTGCCTTAAAGTTTGTCAACATGGTCTTTGTACTTGAATTATAGCGTGGACATGCATTGGCACCATTCTGGACAAATGTGCGTTGGTATGGAACATTTCTGAATTCACCCATGAAACATCATATGAATTCTTCGAAGTTCTATTACATTAGATTCATGTTTAAATAGACAAGCATATATTTTTCTTAGTGCGTTTTTTAGCCATGCCCAACCCCTCCAACTTTATTTCCTCAATACATATCACCGTCTCAAAGAGTTTCTTCACTGTTTAATCAAATTCTGCACATCACAAAAACAAGAAAAGAATCAAATCCCTGAAGAAATTGCATAAGATTGCCCTTAAGCTATATTTTCTCAAAGAACACTTGCTACAATCGACTTTAGGGCCACTAGGAATGGTGACTTGGAGTTGGCAAAGTTTGGGGGGTTGCTGAACTCTCTCAGAGTTAATAGGGGAAGACTTCATTGCTGCCACTTAACATTCACAAAGTTGCTTGCAGTCAGCACTAGAGCTAGCAGCTAGCTTGTCCAGTTTTTCTGCATCTGCACATCAGGCATAACTTGGTGTTGGTGGCAAGTTGTCAATCAAGAAAGGAATACATGGGGTCAAAGTTGAAACAAGAATTACTTGGATTAACCCTCCAACCAGTGATGTGGACTTTGCTCAGATCGAGTTTTAAAACCATGCTCCAAACACCTTGATTTGTAAAAAATTGATTCCAAATTAAAAACCATCATAATTTAAAAACCATTTTCTCCTGCATGTGGACTATTATCAGTGCAACCTGCCTGAGGAATTCACTAATATTTCCTCTAGCTAGAGCATATAATTTGCAATTAGGGTTGGGGATGGCAAAATTACCCATCTCTATAGGTAATCGATTAAATCCGGCCCGACAGAGGTGGTGGCTGTGGAGGGCATTTTTTCCTCGACGGGGACGGGGTATATACTCCCATGTTGTGGAAAACCCATGCCCGATTATATATACTCATGTATTTTTTTTTCTTTTTTCTGTTATATTTTTTAAATAATTGATTTGTTAGATTTACATTTTGATAACTTATATTTAACTATGAACAACACTTGTGTGTATATAATCTAACTTTTTCATCGGATATTAGCAATCATATAGTAATTTTAAATGCAAGAAATTATATTAATGGGGAATCCCTAGACCCACTCGAAACCCCAAAGGGGAAAACTATTTCCCTCCACCTCAAACCTGATCAAAATGGTTGGGTATGGGAGAACTGTAACCCGCCCATTGTCATCTCCATTTAGTTCATACGTGAACGAGTAGATGCATGCAGTTTTGGAATACAAGTTAGGTTCGTAAATATTATAAGGTGGTGGATCTCATGAAACGAGAAGGTTGAGGGAGAATCGGTGACGATGATGGCGGCGACAGCTTTGCTAACCTGGTATGGAAACAAGTCTGGCCCATGAACGTCCAATGCAAGATTAAGGTTTTCATTGGACAGTGCACAATAGCATTGCAGGTGGCTGTAATACTAAGAAGAGAACTGAGAATTCTGATCCCATATACTGCTAATGTCACGAATATACAAAGCTACATTATTTGCAACTGCATGTTACAATCACATTGACTGGTCAGGTTTAATAACTACAGTAACAGTTTCAATTCAAGCAGTCTCCATGGAATTCCGGAGCAAAGACCATGAGTGCAAGCTTTTTTGTTGATTGGTTTCCACAAATGCACACTCAGAGCAACCGGTTAGCTATTTCTGCTGGAGACTGTTCATGCTGTTATTGATTCCGGGACAAGAAATGAGTAACCGGTTAGCTATTTCTGCTGGAGACTGTTCATGCTGTTATTGATTCCGGGACAAGAAAGGGTCTCAGAAGCCTGTATGTTTTTTCATTTCAAATGTATTTAAAAAAATATATATTTTTTTAATTTTTTTTTCTTTGTTTCAAGCTAATTTTATTTTAGTATTTTTAAATCGTTTTAATTTGATAGTATCAAAAATAAATTTAAAAAAATAAAAAAATTATTTTAATATATTTTTAAATGAAAAATATTGAAAAACAATATCTATGCGAAAAGTATTACGAAAAACAACCGGTATTACAACCAAATAGGCTCCGAGACACACAACAACCCTTATAAGTTACCGTATAGAATTCCTCGTAAATGTCCAGGAAGCTACATAATCAACCCATTTGCCAAGCATAGTCTCATGAAATCTTCCCTCTTTGCCCCATCTCAGAATCCATCAAGCAGGGAAGCTGCTCTAGGCTCAGCTTTAGGCCTCTGTCGTTCTATTTGTCAGGTTTCACTGTCCTCTGAATGTTTGATAATATGGAGCATACCAGTTTCAATATTATTGTGTTATGCCAGTTAGGTATTGAAGATTCTAATAAGGAAGAAGCAGTTTCACATAGAACCGGCATGATTGATTGCAAAAGTTGTGATTGCTATACGTGAGAAAAGGAGAAAACAAAAAGGAGAGCATCTTATCTGCATTTCATTGACCCAAACAATACAGCATTAACTCAATAAGCATGGACATTGTACAATCTGCATTATCGATTCTTGCCACCTTTTTCACAACCGCAGACTCTTACCTCTAGTGAATTTTTTTGTCATGCAGTCTTGGATCGGTAAAAATGTCGCGTCACTGGGCTTCAAGGGCTGCAATCTCATATTTGATTTCTTCCAGGTGTTCATTTATGGTGGTTACAGAATCCTGTACACCTCTGATTGCTTCCTTGAGAGCATTATCGTACTCAGCATCTGCTTCTGCCTCTTCAGTTCCAGAAGCTTCAGTTATTTCATGAAGGTGCACACACTCATGCTCCATTGGTTTTGGAAATCTGCAGTTTTCATGGTTCACAAGACGTTCTGATGGCCGACCAGCCTTCTTTAACAGCTGAATGGTTGCTGTCTTTAAGAGAAAGCAAAGGAAACGATGTAAATGCTACCAAACATGAAGCAGGTAATTGATGAATGGAGACATAATTGCAGGTTTCTATCCAAAGTTCCCAAAGGGACACCAATGAAAGAAATCACAGGTTTGCACGAGCATGTACCAGATGCAACTTCTGCTTTTCTTGTGTTTGGATGTCTCGGAGAAGGTGAGCCAGATCAACTCGGTCATGGTCAGGGTTTAGAAATAGGGACTCCATTTCAATTACCTGCACTCAAGTAGAATAGGAAAAATCATTAAATACAGAGTTCCAGGAAAAAATAAAAAAGGGGAGAGAGTGAAAAGGAAAGGAAAAGAAAGAAATACTACTAGTAGGATCATGGGTGTACTTGTTTGGAGCAGTCATTGAACTCTTCTGTGATCTTGCTGCAAAGCTGCTGGTAAGCTAATTCCCCTCCTGAGACCATATATTCAGAAAAACCCCTGGAAAACAAGCATCAGAATCCCCCATAAATAGTTTAGTCGTACATAATGCAGACCAAAGCTTATTCTGTAATAAACTTTCAGATCAAAACACAGATGGGAAACTTGTGTCCAATTTCCAAGAGCTTGTTCACTCATTTCCCAAAAAGAAAAATCAGGCCTCTATGATGTGATCCAGATACCAGAACCATGAAGAGGTCCTTAGGCACAAATGAAGCCATATGGACTCCCAAGAAACTGTAAGCAAGTTGCATTATTCCATGAAGGATTGGTTGAACAAGCAAGAAGGATCAAACTTTTCAGTGAGAAACAAGGACTGAAACTGACAAATATAACGGATGGGACAACTGGAAAGTTAAAATAATGATACCGACCCTACATGTCATAAGCAGAAATAGATAAAGGAAAAAAAAATAAAGATAAGAGGTGGGCATGATTAATGCATTAAATATACCAAATTGTGACACAGTCTAGCTGCAAAAGAACATACGGAATAGATTTTGATCAAATATATACTTAAGAAACTAGTTGAATTTGAGAAATATAAAGGAAAACAACCATACAAGGAGGATTAACCTAAAATCAGAATGGGGTTCCCAAACGATCATCAAAACTCAGTTTTTCTGTTCCCCAGTCTTAATTCCTTATCTGAAATCGTCATTTTTTTTTTTAAAATAACACAATTTTCATACCAGATAAAGAAGTTAACCCAAAATCACAACAGGGTTCCTCAAGATCACTCTAAAAATTCAATCATTTTGTTCCTCAATCTCAACCCTTTAACTGAAACCAATCAAGAACCCAAAAGAAACAACTTTTCTAAGGAAGAAAGACCTAAAATCACAACCGGGTTACCTCTAAAAATTCAATCTTTTTTCGCTCCTAAATTCATCGATATAAGCCAATTAAAACCCAATAAAGAACTAAACTTCTCAAATAAAATCCATAAACATAGCTGGCCCAAATAGTCCTTTCCAGCTTTACATTCATTAATAATATCAAAAGCTCAAATGAAGTGCTTTCCGGAGGGGAAAAAAAGAAATGAGAGGGAGGGAGAGAGGGAAAGTACTGTTTGAGCTTGGCATAAGCTTGGGCTCTTCTTTGCTGGATTTCAAGGAATCTGCGGAGCAAAAGAAGGCTGTTGGAGGATTTGCTGCTGCTGGCGGCTGCTTCAGTCTCCATTGCCTCTGTATCTGTTAATGATGCCTTCTTTTCGAAATCTTCCATGAGTTCTTGGTTTTTCTTGTCCATCAATTTTTAGTCTCTCTCTATATATATATATAGACACACACACACACACACACACATATATGCTATATTTATTCAATTTCTTATACCATAAAAAGGGTAGTACATTATATTTATGCTCCTATGAGTTTTGGCAATGTTTTACATTAGGCTCCTCCTTTTTAAAATCTCAATTTTCAATCCTGGTTTTTCAAGATATTCTTAATTTGGCCCTATCCAATAACCATTAAATTTAGATTTTTTCTTTAATTAAGAGCTTGATAGGCAAACTTTAATTAGGAGCTTGATAGGCAAAAATAAAAGTTCTATCTTGTTGATGAAAAATCCACGGGACGTGCTTCTCAGCCTTTCAAATTACCCCCTTTGATAGAGAGGACTACCTTTTAAATTAACATCTTTTATCAATATTTTTGTTGCATATTTACATATGGAATACAAAAAAGAGTGGATGCTTTAGACCTTTGTACATCTTGGAACAATGTTGAAATTAGGGAATGAAAAATAGTTTGACATAAAAACAAAAGGAAGAGTATCTCTTTAAAGCTAAAGTTTTTGCGCGCATATGCTTCAGCATATTTGAGAAATGTGATCTTTGAAACAACTCATGAGTCATTTTCTCTAAATTATTCCATATAATTTTAAGCGAGCTGGCATCACCATCATAAATTCTACTAGTAAGAAGCTTTAGTTGTTTTTTTATAGGCCAAGCAAAAGTCCAAGACAAGCCAAAACTAAGGGTAACAAGATCAAACATATAAACCCAAGGTCGAGGAGTATTTTTAATGAGTTGCATATTCACCTGCTAAGTCATTCAAATTTGATTAAATTATCTCTCTGAACGGTTCAAAGTTAAACCGACTCAAGCCAAGATGTTAGTTGACAAATCATCGAGTCAATGCCCTGCCAAGCCAGTTTGATAACAACGGGTTTCCACTGCTATCAACATGGAGCAAATTAATAATCTAAGCAGTTTGTTGATATGATAATTGCATCATAAGGCTGCACATTGAGGGAGCCCCGAAAATTGCTATGACCCTAAGAGGGTTTTTGGTCAGGAAGCCAGAACGTAAGTAATGGCTGCTAACACGCGCGCTCCCAGCACTGTTTAACCTACGTAACCTTTTGTACATCAATACTACACAGCACTAGGCCAAACTAAGTTTTCCTGGCAGCATGAGAACATTAACCACTGTTACAATTACATATGACATATACAAGTGATCCCCAGGACCAGTAACCAATTTGAATTTGGATCTTCCATTGACTGAGTTGCCACCCCTTCCAATAGAATCTGTTATAGTGATGCCTCACGTAGTTCAGGCATGGGTGTCGATTCCGCTGACTCAGGATCCGCAGCTGAGATCAAGGAAGCTGACTGAATTTTGCCAGCATGCTCCAACCGCATCAAAACAACTCCTCTGGAGAGAGAGAGAGAGAGAAAGAGAGAGAGACGAGAATGAAAGATAATGAATTTCGCAGTACATATGAACAAAGGTAACATACAGGATTAGCTAGCTAATCCAACATTAAAGAAGTTTAAGTAGCCGATGAACCATTTATAGGATTAACTTAGCTCGGTTTTTGGTTATCATGTTTAAACCCTTTAACTCATAATCGATGTCCCTTAAAATTCAGTGAGGTACTCCACTAATTTGTTGCTGAAAGCGGAGATTGGACAACGGGGCGAATGCGGGGAGATGAGGAGAGAAAGCGGAGGTCGGGGAGAGAGTGGTAGCGGGGAAGAAAAAAGAAGGAACGGCGGGAAGGGAGAGGGAGGCGGTGGAGAAGGGAGGAGGAGAGACGGAGAGTGGAGAAGAGAGACATAGCATTGTAAGAATTGACATGGGGATCACACCTTGTAAGAATCAGTTTTTTTTTTTTTTTTTAAAGGGTTCAAGGATGTTTTTGTCTATCCGAATGCGTTGGGGGTTCTGCAAAAAGTTTGGACTTTTAGTGTGTCCTTGGGTGCCAAGTTGTTTTTGGGTAAAGACTGTTTTTAATCAGTCCATATTGTTTACTTTTACTGTGATTTAGTCCTTGCCTTTTTTAATCTTTGAATTTAATCTCCTGAATCTTATTGGCTTAATGACCTTTGATTTATTAAAACATTTTTTTGGTCTTTTTAATTAGTTATGAATGCATAATTTGATGGTTTAAATTCTTAGATAAAAAACGATTCATGGAGGGTTTGAAGAGAAATAAATTGATGCTAGAGTTAGAAACAGGTTGGAGCTGAATTTCTTTTAATTTAATTTTAATTTAAAATATCTAAATTAATCATTCATCTCCAATGTTTTTAGTGTGAATTTATTTTTTTAATTTTTTATATAATTAATATTTTTTATATAATTCTTGATGATTTTAATATGTTAGTATCCAAAATTTTAAAAAATAATTTTGATATATTTTTTTTAAAAAATACTTTGCAATAAGTTTTCAAATACATCCTTAATTGAATTGGATTTTGTATGAAAATTTTTTTATATTTAACATAGCTTATTAAGAAATTAATTTACTTGAGTTTAACTCTATTTGTTTGCTAGAATATAGTTTTTTTTAAATAAATTTTAGAAAAGTAAACTATTTTTTTATGTTTGGTATGTAATGATAAATAAGTTGGAAAATACTTTTCAGTGTTTAGTTATGTCATGGAAAATGAGCTGGAAAATAACTTATTAATATTTTATTTTATTTATATTTATTAAAATAATGAAAAATAAATATTACAAATTAAAAAGTTGAATGAGAATGAAATAAAAAAATATAATTTCATAGATTATCTTAAATAAAGTAAATAATGATTAAAATAATATAAACCAAGTCTAATAAATAAAAAAAATTAAAAGTTGAAGAAATTAAAATAATAATAATTACAATCTCATAAATTATTTTAAATAAAATAAGTAACAATAAAAAGAAAGATGACCAAATTAAATAGATAAAAAATTTCAATTAAAAAATAATAAGAAAAAAATAACAATTACAAAAAAGAGAACTAAAGTTAATATAAAATTAAATTTTAAGGTATAAAATTAAAAAAAAATGTATAACAATAAAAAATTTAAAAATCAAATTTCATATAATCAGCAAATAAAAATAAAATGATATATATAATTTTTCACAACTTTAAAAAAAAAATTTCCACTCAAAATAAAAAGTTTTTTTTAGCAACTAAGTTAAATTTTTATTTTATTAAAAATTATTTTTAATTGATTATTTTTTTTAATGAAAAATAAATAAAAAATAATTTTTAATCAAATAATAACCTCCTTAATAATGATAGATAAAACTCATGTTTAAAAATTATATTTTCATCAATAAACTTAAAAAAAATTATAAAATAATTATTTTAATATATTTTTTTTTGATAAAAACATTTTTAACTAAAAATACTCTGCACCGATTACTAAGCACGCGCTTGAGTGGACTGGAAGAATCCCGTATAGAAAACTTTCTTCACTTAGTAGGTCCCTTCAATCACCGGATAAATATTCATACACTGTATTCAAAACAAAACAGAGAGCTAAAAAGAGAAGAGGTTGAAAACCAAGTAAGAGCTGGGTCGGATTAACCCCTGCCATGTTTGCCCTCAACATTAATCAAACCGGATTGAATGGTATCCGGTTTTTCATTTGACTTTATACAATTTAACTGGAAAAGAAGGAAAAGAAAACACTCTTGATTCTTGAGATAACTGAGAAAATCAAGAGGTTTTTTTTATATAATATTTTTTATTTAAAAATATATTAAAATAACATATATTTTTTAATCTTAAAAAATTATTATAAAATATTAAAACAATAAAAAAAAAATACAAAACTCAAGTTGAAAAATACTAAAAATATTTTTTAAAGTAAAAATAAATAATTCCAGGACAGTACCGTGCCTCCGAAATCCAACATTGTAACAAACGCCCGGATAACACGACCAAACCGAACAACCTGTCTCTCTCTGCGAATATCCCACATAGAAACTTTGTCTTACATGAGTTCCACATATCAGCAACATCATCATCACCACCACCCACCAAACTAAACCTTCAAAAAAACACCAACACAGAACAGTTTCCTTCTCATTTGTTTCAATCTGACATTGAAAAGTAAAGAACTTTGTTGCCCAATTCAATAATTTATTCGTATTTTAAATCCATAGCAGCTGTCAAAGAATCAAGAAAGAATGGCAGTGGCAGCCTTTAAATCCATGTCAAGAAGAGCAACAACAACAAGTACAGCAACATCAGATAAAGAAACCTCAACAAAGCAGCACGCTTTACCAAGAAAAACGGTACCTCCAAGAAGATCAAGAAGTGTGAGTGCAGTGTCAAGATCCCATCTTGTTGATACTTCAACAACAAGAACAGCAGCTGAAGGAGCAGCTACAGGGT
Organism: Populus euphratica; assembly: GCF_000495115.2. Classification (NCBI taxonomy): domain Eukaryota; kingdom Viridiplantae; phylum Streptophyta; class Magnoliopsida; order Malpighiales; family Salicaceae; genus Populus; species Populus euphratica. The sequence continues at coordinate 890,375 of NW_011499893.1, forward strand.
CAACAAATTTATTGATTAAAAGAGACAACCCGCTTTACTGGAGCAATGTTTCTCCACCTGATAAAGAAGTCGGTGAAGTTGTGGTTGATAAGGAAGAGTCTAAGAGTGCACCCACAAAGCCAAATGTTGATGGTGATAGTAGGAGAGGGAGATCTGTGTCAAGAAACGCTGATGCTGGAAAAAACGTTTCCGGGATTGGTAGGAGTTTGTCCAGGGGTCCTGTTTCCAGAGGGAGGTCTGTGTCTCGGCCTCCTGGCTCTAGAGGCCATTTCGTGAATTCCGAGGTTGTCCTTTCATTTTTCTTGTATGAAAGCTTTATTTTATTTTATTTTATTTTCAATTCATGGATAGCAAAGAAGGGTTAGTTATTTACAGTGGAAGACTGTTTTTTTTTATTGATTCGATTCAAGAATCTCAAAGGATTTTGAAATTATGTGTTGTGAAAGGGTTTATTTATTGAATTCGAGAGTAGCAAAGCATGTTTTGCTTATTGTTTGTTGTTGTTTTTCACAGAGTGATGCTGAACGAGAAGGGAGTTCGTTGACGAGGTATAGAAATGGGAGTGGCGGTTTGAGTAGTGTGTCAAATGCTGGGAGAAATAGTGATTTAGCGAGGACTTATGATTGTAAATTTGAGAAGATGAGAAGTTTTCCGATGCAATCAGATGGATCTGCTTCAGACTTGGTATTTTCTCAAGAAATGCTTTTATGTTTTTGGCATTTATAATAAGATTTGAATGAAGCTCTTTAGTTAAATGATGTTTCCTGTTTTATTTGTTCTTTTTTTCTAGCCTTCTTTGCCCATTAGGAGTTGGGAAGATAAAGGTCCAGGAAGCTCAATTTCAGAAGCTGAAGAGAGAACTATTAAAGCAGTTTTTGAACAAATGCAGGTGAGACCTGAATGGTGTCATGTTTAATTGGTTTGGACATGAGTGATTTGGAGTTATTTATGTGCCGGTGTTCTAAATGGTTAATGAATGAGATTGTATGCTGCCTTTTTACGTGAATGGTTCTGAAACATCAATGGATAAGATGCATGATCCTAATATAGTTTTGGTTATGACCTCATGTTGCAGTCGTTCCAAGGGGATAATTTGGGAGATGGCACCTCTAGTCGTATATATGAAACTGTTCGATCTGAAGTTAGACGTGCCATTGCTGACATCCAAAATGATTTGGAAAGTGTAAGTTCCTGAAGTTCATGGGTGATAAAGGTTTTCTTACATGATCTAAGTCGTTCTGCTTCCATGCAGGATGTCCCTTGAAAAAAAAAAAATTCTTTTCATGTCTATTATAATGCTTTACTAGTTATGAATGCCTGTATGAGTCTTGGCATGCACTTGTTTCAAGAGACCTTAGTTACCTGACTTGCCAACCTAGAACATGACATATTGCCTTGACTCTTTGGATGAGTAGGTTGCCTTGACTCTTTGGATTGGTCGGTTGGATATTTGATGCGGGGACGTTAAATTTCAGGAGCATCTGCTGGATTTTATGGTTCTGTTTTTTTTCTTTTTTTTTTTTTGGGTTGGGGGGGGGGGGGGGGGGGGATGTGTTATAGAATATTAATTACTTCTTGCGCATTTGATTGCAGTCTTCGTATTTTACTGCTTGCTTCCAAGTTTTGTGCTTGTTCATAATTCACTCTGGACTTTGTTTTGAGCTCAGACTATCCGGAGGAGTAATACAACTGCTATTGCATTGGCCAATGTGAATGATATTCCTCCTGATCTAGTCAACCCAAGTGCAGTTGAATTAGTTTTGGACATCAGAAGAGAATATGCCAAGAAGCTTGAGCAGGTAAGTTTTGCTCATTTTCAGCTGAGATTGTGATTGAGAAGTTAGATTGACCATAGGAAATCATTATAAACTTGCTAACCCTTGACATTTGCTTGAGTTGAGCTGGTGTGTGTTAGATTCTAGTATCAAATTAAGTCAAGGAAAACTTGACATGCATAGTTAATGCTTGTGTTTGCCATGTGATTTGTAGCCACTGTACTACTGAGCAGAGTAAGGTTTTCTTCTAAGAAAATCTGTGAATGTTTTGGCCTGATGAAAATTATTTTGAGATGAAATTTAAAAATGGCTGATGCCTATTTCCTACTTCCGCTGCCACTTGAAGAACACTTAAAAGCTCAAAAGAGGAGGGATGGGATTGGGATGGATTCTAGATTCAAATGTTAGAAATGGCGAGGACAGGAGGGGGTGGGGTCGCTCTTGTTCCCTAGTTTTGATAAATAGGCGTTGCGATCCATAATTTTCATGATGTCATGTCCGTGGTGCTTTATGCCTATTCAATTCTCTTCTATAATTTAGTTGGAACAGGCACTTATGATTGGATCTCTTTTTAACTTGTAGTCCCAGGAAAGGGCAAGGAAGCTTCGAGCAGACCTTGCTGTCGAAGAGCACCGCGGCTTAGAGCTCAGTAGAATTCTGAAGGAAGTGCTTCCGCATCCGAAGATGTCAAATGTGCAGAAACCCCGTGCTGGAAGAAAGGTACATCCTTATTTTTTCTTTTTGCATGTGTGGCTTTCATTCAAGCATATTTCACTAGATGCATTAAAAAACACGTCTAGCATTGATGTAGAACAGAAGGAGAAAACAGTTAAATATGTGTAGTGAGGGGTGATACCACACACGTCAAATCAATATCCTTTTGAATCTGAGTTTACATGTTCTGCATATGGTTGATATTCTAAAATACAGAACTTAATTATCCATGCTTTAAGTAAATAAACTAATTATAGTTTCAATCTTACCTGGTTATGGTCTCTCTTGCTTTCTCTCCCTCCCCCTGAAGATCTTTGGCTTAGACTCTTAGAGGTGGTTTTTAATAATGATTTTAGCCACGTTTTTACTATTCTGTTCATTCACATTATGGTTCAGCCTCTACATGCTTAGCAGTTGTGGACTTTCAATGTCATTGGACTTTCTATGTCATTACCATATAGATGAGTGTTTTAACTGCAATTTTTTTGTTTTTTCTGGTCTGATGACAGTCCAGCATTGAACGAAGTAAGGTGTCAAAACGATTAACAGATGAAGCCATGGCGTATTTTGATGAATGCGTGTCGCTGTCAACATTTGATAGCTCTGACTTCTCATCACCTGAGGATCCACCAATCAACTTAGTTGGTGTTGGTGATTGTGCATCCTTTTCCCAGGAAAATTCTAACGCTGCAGCCAACTGCTATCCCAACAGTTTTGCTACCAGTAAACAGGTTTTTTCCTCTCTACATTCTTATCTGTTATTTTTATTCTGAAGAAATACAGCTGGCTGAATCAGTGATTTATTTTTAAACGATACTGATGCCATCTCATTTTAAACTTAATTCCTTTTCTTCATGGAGGTGTTTGTTCTTCCTGTCTTGTTCTTTGCTTTGTCTGTTTTATTTGTCCTTCTATAAAAAAACTGTAAGACAACGAGGCTGAAGTGGTAAATGAGATATATAAGCACCCATATACTTCATGCAACATTATGGTGGAAGAACAAAAACAGAATCTTGTTCAAGACAGTGAGGTTGAAGTGCTGAAGGAGAAAAAATATAAGCGATTATATACTTCATACAATATCATGTTGGAGAAACAAAAGTAGAATCTTGGTCTGATGATAAATTATGTTTATGCTTTCAGGAATTGGTTGGTACACATAGCCACGGTGCATCAGTGCTGTCAACCATTGGCAGCAGCCAGGAGCCTGCTTTAGAGGAAGTCACTCTAAACAGCTCAGAAACACCAAACAGCCGGAGGGTACAATTTTCTTTTGCTCAAAAGCCAAATGATTCCATCGAACTTCAGCAAGATATTAGGAAGTATGTCAAAAGCTTTGAGAAAGACACAGAAAAACCTGCCATCAATTCAAAGATTTTAAGATCAAACCACTTTGATCTGGATGAATATAATTTGCAGGCCTCGAGGCAAAATTTCTTATTTGACACAGTATTCCTTAATAACAGAATCCAGTCAGGTAGTGTGCTACTGTGCGACGGAGGCATGGGAGTTTCATTTTCACCCTTTGCTGCTGTAATCTAAATGACGTGGTTAGATTCCCACAAATCCATCCTGACCATCTGGAATGTGGAGAACTTTTGTGTGCAATTTGTGATGGTTTGATGTCTTGTATACAGTGATTCAATATTGTTTTTGAGAATAGAAAATAGGCAGTTTGTTGCACAGTGAATTTTCAATAGGGTTACAGATATGTGATTTATGTAAAAGGGCTGGGAGCCTTGGACCTCTACTTAGGGTCCCTAAACAAGGGTGTTGTATAGGAAGGGTTCGCTCAAGTTTGTGTGGAGCACACATTTTGTAGGTGTTTGTAAGCTCATATAATGGTTGTAAGATACTGCTATAAATCATATTTGTATCATTGTTGATGTTGATTTTTCTTTTCTTTTCTGCCACAAGTTTCAAGCCAAAGATTATTAGTTTTGGTGACCCAGATGGACTTCCAATACCCCATGGTTCTGAGTACAAAATGAGGTTTATTTTTTCTTCATGGAACTGATCTCTCCACCTCTGGGTACAATTTTACAGATTCATATTTGTTCCTGTCAAACTCGCTGTACTGTTATCCTATAAATAAATTTATTTTATGTTTTATGTTTTTATTTTGTATATTTTTGTTTTTTGGTTAAATATATTTTTATTTTCTAAAATAGTTTTTTAAAGTTTTTTTTATTTTGAAATATATTAAAATAATATTTTTTAATTTTTGATATTAACACATAAAAATAATTTAAAATATTTTTAAAAAAACAATAGCTAAAACAATTGGGATCTGCACATACTCACTTGAGTGCAATAGCAAATGTCTGAGGTTGTGTTTTTAAACGCTTGTCTCAAAATGATTTTGAAAATATATAAAAAGATAATAATTAAAAATAATAAAAAAAGCTAAAGTATTTTAGAAGCGCGTAGCAACCACATCCCAAAAAATCAATGCAAAGCTTCGGTTGTTCCTCTTGCCGCTCTGCTAATTGCTACCTGCCATGGTGTGTGTGGGACCATGCAATCTATGTTCCAATGGGTCTGTGGTAATATGAATAAAGACTAGGGGCGAAAATATAACTATACATTCTGCAGACATGTCCTTACACGTCCCTTGTTATAAAGCGAGTCACAGATCAAACTCACCAAAATATCTGACACAGAGAGCCAACCCATCAGCAACAACAAAAAAACCAGAAAATACAAAGAAAAATAACTGACATGTATCCTTCTTCAACTCTAAATTGCTTAGTAGAAAAGCGGGAAAATCTTTATTGGTGGCATGGCTGCACGAATTAGCCAAGTGTAGGGTAGTAACTCAAGGATAACTAACCCAGGTCAAAAATCTCTAACCACATGTATGGTTAAAGTTAAACCCCACGAGGCCAAGGAACATGCTCTAGTGAAGTGGCCTCTCCTCTCCTCTCTTCTCTTGTCTTGGCTTTGTGCGTTATTTTAATGCCTTGCACTTCCAGTCCTCCTTTCCCGTTGTCTCTCCTTGTTTTGGTAAACAACTTTTGGTCACCAAAATACACTTCTTTCAATTTCCAAAGTCACAAAATCTAAACCAGGGTAGGAAAACAAGAGAGGCCTAGCAAGCGAACATAACATAGACCCATCATTTTTCTTCTGACAAGTCTTGCTTGCCTGCATTCCATCATATTTTGTGCTCTCACATTGCTAAAAGAAGAGGTAAATGAAGAGGTCTTCGTCTTGCTCCTCATCCTCCTCCTCCTCCTCACCTTATCGTGAGGCCTCTGAAAGCATTCAGAAGCCAAAAGTCGAACGCATTAGAAAAAACCAAAAGAGCAATCAAGGGAAATCCCAGAAGAATGCTGCTGCTGCTGCTGCTGCTGCCAACAGTCCTAACTCTGGCAAAAGAAGTTCCATTTATAGAGGAGTCACCAGGTGCCAAAATCTTGCTCATCTTTTCAAATTATGATTCTTTTTCCTTGTGGGGTTTATCAAATATGCACGTGTGACATTATTGTTGGTTGATCAAGAACAGACATAGATGGACAGGAAGGTTTGAAGCTCATCTCTGGGATAAGAGTTCATGGAACAACATTCAAAACAAGAAGGGAAAACAAGGTGGATTTTGCTTGATTAATTGAAGATCAACTAAAACCAAGGAGATCTATAATCCTTCTTTATTACTTATAAATTTTTACTTATTTTCTTAATACTTTCTAATCATGTTTTGTTCTTTACACTCATCCCCGTTACTGTAACGCTCACATCCACAACTTTGTCTGCTGCTCAGTTTATTTGGGTAAGCACTCCTCCAGATGATCTCAATCTGTTTTTTTTTTTTTAAAAAAAGAAAAAATCATAATTATTTTTTATTTCCTTAAACCACAAAATAATGATCATGGGTTCCTAATTGTGTGTAACATGCAGGTGCCTATGATAATGAGGAGGCAGCCGCACACACCTACGATCTTGCTGCCATAAAGTACTGGGGGGCAGAGACAACCTTGAATTTTCCGGTAAAGCACACACTCTT